>NC_091445.1:95359536-95519536 GCF_964237555.1 Oryctolagus cuniculus | reverse complement strand
TACAATTCTAAACATTGTGAAATCATTATTGCATTATTCATCCCTCTTTTTTTACATTTATTTTATTTTTATTTATTGAAACCAGGCACACAAACTTTTTCAAAATATCCACCTGGGTAATATTTAACTAACTTCTTAAACACTTCTTCCTGTAACAGCAAATAGAGAGTGTGCTGAATGGGCCGTTGGGAAAGCCTGGTTTGTCTCATAGACCAGAATTTAAAGGCTGACCTTGGCCTCCCGACCCCGTGTCCGTGGGGATTTGCTGATTGCGTGGATGGTGCTGATGTCTCCAGGAGCTTCCTGTCTCCAAAACCCCAAATGGGAGCCGAGCTGCTCATACCTGGCCGGGGCCGGCTGTCTGCAGCTGGCTCCATCGTTCCGACGCCGTGCCAAGGTCAGCCCCGCCCTTTGGAGCTGCGTGAACCCCCTCTTCCTTGCTGTTGCGATTTCTTTCCTCTTTGTTCCTCACGTTGTCTTGCTCCTTTTCCAAGCTGGGTGCTGTCTGTGGAGCACCTTCTGAAAGGGAGCACCTTGTTCGCAAGTGGTTTCTGGGAAAGCTGCCCTGGGCCCCGCTCACTGGAAAGGCAGCTGAAGGTGGAGTGTGCTGCCCCCGTCGGCGAGAGCAGGGCTTTGTCAGAGGGGCTGGGGCCAAACCTCCCCGGGGCCCGCACACAGCCCCACGGGGCAGGAGCAGCCCCTCTGCTAAGCAAAAGGAACGGCTCCTTGTTCAAGAATCGCGTGTTCCAGCACCAAACGGATTCGCAGGTCCTGAGGCCTGAGGCGTCAGCTCAGGGTCTCCCGAGCGCAGGCTGAGCCGGAGTCGTGGCTGTCGTGTGTTGCTCTGGAGCAGGGGAGGAGAGAACAGAGCAGGAGGCTGAGAAAAGCCGGGGAAGGGAGCGACAGAAACTAAATTTTGGCAAAAGAGGGGAGCCGAGGTGTGACCCGTCAATCGATGTCATGCTCTTCAGGGACTTCCCTGGGTAAAGTCACCTGCAAACCTTGAGGATGCGCGCGAGCCCCCTGGCTGTGATGGCGCCGCTGACCTGGCGCTGGGAGGCTGGCCCACCGCAGCAGCACACAGACCCCACAGCCCCAGGCAGCCCCCTGGGCCCACGCTCAGGATGGAACGGTGGCGCCAGGCCGGCCGGGCAGCAGCGCCTCGGCTGAGGTCGGCAGGTGCAGGTCAGGCGCCGCTCAGCAGATGCGGAAGGAGAGTCCCAGTGCCTCACCGCTGACGCCGACCCGTGTGCACCTGGACCTCAGCGCCGGGGCGTCGGCGCTGTCATGCCCAGTGCTGCCTCTGAGAGCCCTGTGGCGATGTGCCGAGCGAGTCGGGCACGTGGTGCACCCCTGGCCGTGGTCACCTTGCTGCTGTCTTCCTCTCCAAACACACTGGCTGCGTCTCCACGTGGTGGAACCAACGGCAGCCCTTGTGCTTTGCTGTCTGAATGGCTGCGAAGGGTCCTGGCAGGGGCCACTCTCTCCATGGTGCCATCTTGATGAAACTGTCCCCTTACCGTCTGTGTTTATCAATTTCCTGTTAAATATTATGCTATAAGATAAGGGACCTCAAAAACATCACGGAGAATGAATGTCAGAAAAAAAGTTTATACCTCGACAAACTTACCTTTTAATTCCATGTTCCCACAAACCTTTTGAAACAGACTCAGAAAATAAATGAACTCCTGACTTGGTTGTTTGCGCTGAGTCTATGCTATAGCGAAATGAAAGAGCATGACCAGGTACACACTTTCGGATGCACTGAGGAGCTGCACAGTTCTCTCTCGCACCTGTGATCGCTAAAAGTGCATCGGCAAACCCTCCCAGCACTGAATATTGTAGTGTTTGCGGTTAATGACCGATGTGCTGAAAGACAAGTTATTGTGATGTATTTCACTGTGAGAGACATTGGGCTTTCAAGGTTATTAATCAGGCTTTTGCTTTCTCTTCTATAAAGTTTATATGAAGTGCATTTTCCCATCCAGGCTGTAGGCTTTAGTGAGGCTCACGCATTCACAGTGTCTGCACATTAAGAATGTTGCCTGTTGGGGCCGGCGCTGTGGCTCACTTGGTTAATCCTCCACCTGCGGCACCAGCTTCCCACATGGGCACCGGGTTCTAGTCCCGGTTGCTCCTCTTCCAGGCCAGCTCTCTGCTGTGGCCCGGGAGTGCAGTGGAGGATGGCCCAAGTGCTTGGGCCCTGTACCCCATGGGAGACCAGGAGAAGCACCTGGCTCCTGGCTTCAGATCAGTGCAGTGCCAGCCATAGCGGCCATTTGGGGGGGTGAACCAACAGATGGAAGACCTTTCTCTCTGTCTCTCTCTCTCACTGTCTATAACTCTACCTGTCAAATAAATTTTTTAAAAAAAGAATGTCACTGTTGTCATCACTGTACCCACACAGCTATGACCACACAGCTTTTCAGATGGAGTCACCGCAGGTGACTTAACTTGGGTGACTTAACTTCCATCTCCAGCTCCGTAACTTAATTTAATCTACTTGTTTTTTGATATGAGACAAAATCTCTTTAATAAAACAGTGCGTTTTAAATTTCTTTATATTTGTCTGCTTGAAAGGCAGAGCTAGAGAGAGAGAGAGAGGGAAAGAGAGAGAGAGGAGAGGACAGAGTTTCTTCCATCCACTGGTTCACACCTCAAACTCCCACAACAGCCGGGCTGCCCCAGGTTGGAGCCAGGAGCTCAGGGACCCCATGTGCATCCCCACGTGGGTGCCAGGGGCCAAGCATTGAGCCACCATCTGCTTCCTCCCAGGATTCTCAGCAGGCAGCTGGATGGGAAGCAGAGGATGGGGCACCCCAGGACCTCACGACCCCAACGCGTTCTCCTAAATGAAATACCCGAGTCGCCAGGCGCCTCGAGAGCCTGGGACATCCCGGAGTACCCGCGCAGTGCAGAGCCGTGCTGTCGGGGCGCCCTCTCAGCGGGAGAGCCCAGCCCACAAGCTGATGGAAGGACGGGTGAGGAGGACGGGCACGAGCTCTGAGCCACAGAAGCAGCTGCCTACACACACTGTGCTTCCAGGGTATCACTGAGCGTGCGGGCGGGTGGGCGGAGACGCACAGCGACAGTACTGGAGGCCCCGGCGCGGGAGCTCCGTCCTTGTGTGGGCCAGAGAAAGGGGTCTTCAGATGGCCCCCACCAGAAACCCCATAGACTGGGACTTATCTCCCCCACCTTCCACCTGCTGCGGTTTTGGTCGACGGCTGCTCGTCCGCTCCCTCCTGCATACGACTGTGACGTCCATTAGACTTTCTAACAGTGCTTTACACTTTCTATTCTGTCAAAGCAGCCAGATACCAAGCTGGGTGTGCAGCAGAGGGAAGATGACCCTGTTCTTCCTACCACTGGGTGATCACAGTTTTCTGAATGAGCCAAACAGCCCTGATGTCCCCAGGAAGCATCACAAGCCATTGCTGCTCATACGAGAGCTACCGCAGGTGCCACTACCTGGAGTGGGTTTGTGGAAGCATCCATCTGTGAGGTCAGCGGCACTCAGCCCCACCCACCGCAGCACCTCCGCTGGCCTGTGGGAGCACCTCCAATCCCTGCCCAGAGGGACGGTGCTGTGGGGACATTCATGCTGCCCGTGGGAGCACCTCCAATCCCTGCACAGAGGGACGGTGCTGTGGGGGCATTCATGTTGCCCGTGGGAGCACCTCCAACCCCTGCCCAGAGGGACGGTGCTGTGGGGGCATTTATGCTGCCCGTGGGAGCACCTCCAATCCCTGCACAGAGGGACGGTGCTGTGGGGGCATTCATGCTGCCCGTGGGAGCACCTCCAACCCCTGCACAGAGGGACGGTGCTGTGGGGACATTCATGTTGCCCGTGGGAGCACCTCCAGCCCCTGCACAGAAGGGACGCTGCTGTGGGGACATTCATGCTGCCCGTGGGAGCACCTCCAATCCCTGCCCAGAAGGGACGCTGCTGTGGGGACATTCATGCTGCCCGTGGGAGCACCTCCAATCCCTGCCCAGAGGGACGGTGCTGTGGGGACATTCATGCTGCCTGCCCCGGGACCTGGGGTCGTGGCAGAGAGCCTCTTCCTCAGGCTGCTCCTGAGAACTCAGCCTAGCGGCTGGTGGGTTCCCCGCCATCTGTCTGATTCCCACACCGGGGCGCTGATGGAGTCACAGGCACCCCCGTGCCAGCCACCCTGGAACCTCAAACTGCTCAAGCCGGAGCCCTGGAATCCAGGTCTGAGCTGAGACCTGCAAAGTCTCCTACAGGTTTTCAGGCAAGGGAATAGGAAACCCTTCAAACACACAAGGATTCACAAACGATTTTTTAAATAGTTTGTGATAAATTCTGAGAGCACAGCCCTGACCACTAATTAGCTCCCACTGACCACGAGGAAGAGACAAAGAGAGAAACTCGGGCTCTGCAGCTTCCCCGAGCTGGCGTTAAACGTGCGCAGCGGGTGCCTCATCACCCGCTGTTCTCTGGTGCCTGAGTGAGCTCTGTCGTGAACACAGCACGAGTGGGAGATCCACAGCCACGCCCGCTGGGAAGGATGGTGTGGGACGTGAGGCTGCGTTTAAGGCATGTTTTACCTTGTCTTCTTCCTTGAGACCTTAAAGGAAATAACGAGGTGAGAAGCACAGCCGATTCTAAGATCCATCAGTAAAGCTCCTCTTATTTCATCAGTAAAACAGAAGAGCTGGCGGGGTCTTCCTGTCTCCCTGTGTCTTTCTCACTAGGCTCTTGGTCGAACCCATGTGGACACTTGTCGGCTGCTGTTTGTGCATCTCTGCGCAGGATCTGTGTGGCACTGCCGATGGAGAGTCCTTTTCCTGGGCTTTGAGATGCGTGCATCAGAGACCCCGTGAGCTCCGTCGGCCTCTGCTCCTGGGCGCCGGGACTTAGAGGCGCTCGTGTAGGACGCCCGTCTGCACCGCGGGGGTAGGATGAGGGACCTGCGGCAAACTGTCAAACCGCAGAGACGAACACGCAGCACTCAGGCCGCTCGGCTGAACAGACTTCTGTGTGGAGCTGGGGACGGCACGCGGCTCCCAAACCGTCGTAGCTACAACGCGTCAGCAGTGGGAAAGACTCGGTATCTGAACACGCTGACCGGAGCTCAGGCCACTCGAGTCTCCTGATTACAGCACGGTCTCCCATATGGAAACATGGCGAAGGGCCCGGACACAGCGTGGACATCCTCACCACGTGAGTGACGGATCTGGAGGTGCCCCCCACCCCTCAGGGAAGCCACTGTCACCTTTCTTAGCAAAGTCACAGCCTGGTCCACCCCAGAGGGAGGGGTGGCAAGGAGCAGCTGGTGCTTGGGGTAACTTGGGGGTAACTGCTGTCCAGTAACACCCAAGCCTCCCTCCTGGGTGGACGTCCCGCGGTCAGAGTCTCAGCTGGACGAAGCAGCTTCCAACAGCTCAGCACCTCTGTGGCTCCTACACAGAGGATCCGCAACACCTGCAGATAAACGGAGCTGAAGAAACACCTGCCCGTTGGTCCCGACCGTCAGGCAGCCGAGGGCTTCGCTCACGAGGCAGGAAGAGGACTGGCGTCCGACGGGGTCCTTGCTCCTCCTGGAAGCTCAGCTGTGGCAGCTGGCGGGAGGCGTCTCCAGGGGCCCAGCCACGCACCCAGCCCTGGACAGCTCTGCAGGGGACGGGGCAGCCACTCCACCGCCCACGCCCAGGAACTCGCCCTTACCCCTTCCAAAGTGTGAGAGAAGGCGGTAATTCCTATCTACATGTTCCACAGAGGCAATGTGTTTGCTCTTTCATTAGGACAGGATTAATAGCCGTAATCTGTGTGTGTGCCTGTGTGTGCAAATAAACACACCCACAGCATGCGGAGCTTTTCCTAAGAAACATCATTTAAATGCAAATGGCTGGTACTGGTTTGCAGATAATTCAAAAATGAATAATAGCTGTCATAGAAAAAATATACAAAAATATACATCTCCCTTATGCACGTTGCAACTCGTGATAATTAAGGTGTGCATGTAATTTGGGTTTCCATTGGATGATATTTTTCTTGTGATTTCTGTTATTAAACACCTGCTGTAATTGGAGTGGGTTAATTGGATGGTAATTTATTTCAGGCCACTTGAGTCCCAAAAGTGATGCTGAAGTTCTGTGTGAAGAGGGGGCACGTAGTGAGGCAGCAGGGGTGCAGTGGGGAGGGCACAGTGGGGAGGACGTGTAGTGAGGAGGGTGCGTAGTGAGGCAGCAGGGGTGCAGTGGGGAGGGCATGTAGTGAGGCAGCAGGGGTGCAGTGGGGAGGGTACAGTGGGGAGGGCATGTAGTGAGGCAGCAGGGGTGCAGTGGGGAGGGTGTATAGTGAGGCAGCAGGGGTGCAGTGGGGAGGGTGCAGTGGGGAGGGCGCATAGTAGGGCAGCAGGGGTGCAGTGGGGAGGGCACAGTGGGGAGGGCACATAGTAGGGCAGCAGGAGTACAGTGGGGAGGGTGTGTAGTGAGGCAGCAGGGGCGCAGTGGGGAGGGCACAGTGGGGAGGGCACGTAGTAGGGCAGCAGGAACGTGGTGGGGAGGGCGCGTAGTGAGGCAGCAGGTGTGCAGTGGGGAGGACGCAGTGGGGAGGGCACATAGTGAGGCAGCAGGGGTGTAGTGGGGAGGCACAGTGGGGAGGGCACGTAGTGAGGCAGCAGGAACGTGGTGGGGAGGGCGCAGTGGGGAGGGTGTGTAGTGAGGCAGCAGGGGTGCAGTGGGGAGGGCGCAGTGGGGAGAGCACATAGTAGGGCAGCAGGAACGTGGTGGGGAGGGTGCGTAGTGAGGAGGGTGTGTAGTGAGGCAGCAGGGGTGCAGTGGGGAGCGTGTGTAGTAGGGCAGCAGGGGTGCAGTCGGGAGGGCATGCAGTGAGGCAGCAGGGATGTGGTGGGGAGGGCACGTAGTGGGGCAGCAGGGGTGCAGTGGGGAGGGCATGTAGTGAGGCAGCTGGGGTGCAGTGGGGAGGGCACAGGGGGAGGGCACGTAGTAGGGCAGCAGGAACGTGGTGGGGAGGGCATGTAGTGGGGAGGGCACATAGTGAGGCAGCAGGGGCGCAGTGGGGAGGGCACAGTGGGGAGGGCACGTAGTGAGGCAGCAGGGGTGCAGTGGAGAGGGCATGTAGTGAGGCAGCAAGGGCGCAGGGGGAGGGCACGTAGTGGGGCAGCAGGGGTGCAGTGGGCCGGCGTCCTGCCCAGCACCCTCAGCGGTCACCTGTCAGTGCACAGGAAGGCAGCAGAAGTCGCCAACAGACCCCGCGCTGGCTGGACGACACCGGGCAGGAGTTAGTGACGTCCACGCTCAGGCTGCCTTGGAAGGTGCCTTAGGGACCTGGCGCCCACGCAGACTGGACCTGGCATGGCCCCTGTTGGCCAACCCCTCTCCAGGACGGCGGGGTGGAACGCAGCCCACTCTGACTTACCCACAGGCAGTGGTGCAGCCACGGAGCGTGGGCCCGTGTTCTGCGTGGTGCGGGTTCTTGTCTCATGTTTCTTTCCAGGACACGTGAGCCTCCCGCGCCATGGGTGGGGGTTAAGCCCATCACTGGGAGGAGGGGTGTCAGAGGGCCGTTCTTCAAACGACACACACACTCCTCAGAGGGTCATGGACGTGGTCATGAACAGCCTCACTTCTTCCCCCAGAGCCGTCAGCCTCCCAGCGTTGTAGAGAGCGCTGATTTGTGTAACACACACTCACACTGTGTACAAACACCCCTACACACATGGAATCTCCCCTGATCAAACAGCGGGTTCGGCGCTGGCTGCTTACGGCTTCAGTTCGCCTTGGTTTCGACATCAAAATAAATTAGGAGATAGCTTCACCCGCCAATATTTAAACACGGATTTGTACCCCTTGTGTGTCTTGCTAAGTCCCAGGAAAGACAGCTCAAGTACGCCTGCGATGTTTTTACCACACAAACAAATGATCAGATTAGATCTTACGGATGAGGTTTGAAAAACATGAACCGGGGGGCTACCTGCCGGCTGCCAACGAAAGGCTCCAAGGCGAAAACTTTCGGAGAAAACTCACTCCGCCTCCACTGCCAGGGACGCTGGTCCCGCCTCGGAAAGCCAGTGGGGCTGGAAGGCCGCGGCTGCTCAGCGGCACCCGAGCGAGTGGGGGTCCCGGGTGGGACGGAGGACAGGGAGGTTCCAGACTTAGCCAGGCTCAGGTTGCAGCTCCCAGGCTCCGGCAGACTGCGACGCTGGGGCTGGTACAAGCCAGGAGGGCGCCCCCTGGCCAGGCAGCGGCCGGGGGTAGCTCAGCTCCGGTGCCAGCTGCGCACCAGGCACAGCAGGTGCCCGGAGTTTCACTTCATTTTTGAACGTTTGTTAAGAACTCTGGCTTTGTCTGCCTGAAAGCAGGATAGTGTCCCAAGGCTCCGCCGGGGGGAGCAGCCTTGGCTCTCTGGGCTCCACTGCCTGACCCTTGACACTTTGCTGCCAGCTGAGACCCCTCGGAGCTTCCGGGGCAGGTGTGGCCACAGCGGGGACGACGGGAGCTGGGTCAGGTGAGCTCCATGCTTGGGGTCGACGTCGGGCGCTCAGGTCCCCCCATTTCTCTCTTCTCGTCTGTCAGCCAGGTTTGCTACACTAGGATGAACAACTGCTTCCCAGGGATGGTTTCCTCTGGAAAACTCCATAGCGAAGGGGCCGTGGCGAGGGGGCGGGGCAGGGGAGGGAGTGCAGCGTGTGCAGGGGCGTGTGTTCCTGTATGCTGCCTGCCTTGTCCTTAACCCCTCCTCTCTCCTGTGGCGTCCATCACTTTCCACTCCACTCTGGTCTATTCCATTGCATCCTGCTGTGCTCTGCTCTCTGTACCCTACTCCTGCTCCTAGTCCACTCCATTCCATTCCATTCCATTCCATTCCATTCCATTCCATTCTCTCAGCCTGTCATTTTCTATCACAGTCTCTCCTATCCTACTCCATGCTGTTCTATTCTACCCTATTCTATTCTATTCTATTCTATTCTATTCTATTCTATTCTATTCTATTCTATTCTATTCTATCATATTCTATTCTATCATATTCTATTCTATCATATTCTGTTCTACTATGCCCTGCCCTACTCTTTTCTAGCCTATCCTATCCTACGCTATTCTATTCTAGTCTGTTCCCTACTCTTCTCTCCTAATGTTTGCTTACTTGCACGCCTTTCCGTCCTGCAGTCGTTCAGCTCACTAATAAAGCGTCAGTCGAGGACAGCAGGGCTGAATCGATTTCTAACTGTCCTGTGACGACTCCTTGCAGGCAAGAGCTCGGGTGGAAATCACCCTTTGAGGCAATTCTGTGCCCGAGTTCTCTGTTTCCACCCCGTGTGGGTTGTTGGCACAGGTGACCCGGATGCTTCTCCAGGGGGTCCCATCACAGGGGACCCCTGGGCGTCACTCATGATTCAGCCTGGGCCAGTGGGGCAGAGCGCTTGCAAGCACACAGACAGCGCCTTCAGATCCGGGTGCTTCCCAGGATCTCGCTGGGGCCTTTTGTCGGAGTGAGACGGACGCCTGACCCACAGGACCGTCTCCACAAAGGATGAGCCAGCCGAGTCTTGGTCACCCTGAGCAAACCGGCCGCTTGGTTTGGGCACACAGCTGACACGGGACCAGTTTGGGGCAAGGCTGCTACAGGAGAGGGGAGGAGAAATCATTGGGTTTATGTGGATCCTGTATGACTGCAAGGAGACAATTCCTTATGACATTTATAACCCAGGTTACTGCCTGTTTATACAAGAAAACGTAAAGGAAGGAAGAATGGTCAGTTTTTCCTTTAAAGTTAAGACGGAGAGGGGGAAAAAACCACCCTCCCTTGATGGAAACGGTGTCTGTATGTGCGTTGAAATGCACACTGCGATTAAGTTGCCATGTTACCAGGATCGCAGAACAGGAGAACTTGCAGAACCTGCTCTATCTGCCTTAGATGAACGTCCTGTGACGTGAGTATGTGATGAACAGTTTTCCACGCACGCGTCCAGCGTCCCGTCTGGACTCCACAGAGGGCTTGGCTGTGCTCATGCCTGGGGAAGGACCCCCCCTCTGCTGAGGCCGAGTGAGACTGGACAAGGCAAGAGGGCGGTGAAGAGCGAGCCGGTGCCCAGCCACCTGACCCAGCACTGCCCGAGAGATTTTCTCTCTGGTGCTTTTACGCACAGTTCCCCAGCGTTGGCCAGCAGTCACCGGGTCGCTGAAGATATTTGAAACTGTCAGCAAAAATCACCGCCCCTCCCTGCAGAAACGAGGCTGCAGGAGGAAGAACCCCGCCTGCTCTCGGAGTGACCTCTCCCTGGAGAAATGCTCCAAGCGTGTCCCGCTCCTTCTTATCAGAAACCAGCAGTGGTTTTGCAACTCAAATATCAAACCCCGACTTCCTCTGTCCACTGGGGAAGTCACTAGAACTTCCCCGCAGGCAGCTCCCACAGAAGCCTCATCGAACCCTGGAGATGGGAAACTCACTGTGGAGACAGAGGGAGCCCTCTGGCTTTCTGGGAAGATGCATGGGCCGGTTCCAGGACAGAGCCGACAGGAGAGAGGACGGTGTGGGCGCCTGCCCTGTCTCCTTCCCGCCCAGCACCCCGGCCCAGCCTGTCCATGCACCCTGTGCCCCGGAGCCAGGGAGCGGATCAGCCGCAGGTCGCAACCAGGTCACCCCCTTTGTGGTTTGCGTGTGTTCAGCGACGGCATTGCCATCTGCCAGCTCCAGCAACAGCACCCGGCTTGGGAGGCAGGTGCTGCCGGCCCAGAAAAATAACAGAAATTCACCACTTCCAGTGGCTTTCTTTTTTCAAAAGATTTATTCATTTATTTCAAAGTCAGAGTTACACAGAGAGAAGCCAGGAGCTCCATCCGGGTCTCCCACGTGGGTGCAGGGGCCCAAGGACTTGGGTCATCCTCCACTGTTTTCCCAGGCCACAGCAGGGAGCTGGATCAGAAGTGGAGCAGCCGGGACTTGAACCGGCACCCATATGGGATGCTGGTACTGCAGGTGGCAGCTTTACCGGCTACACCACAGCGCCGGCCCCTTCCAGTGGCTTTGGAAGGGCCTGTTAGTGTGAATGGAGAATGTTTCCACTCCACTCTTCCCGCCTCTGAGGACTCGGTGCCAGGCCGGGTGCGGCCTCTCCCTTTTATCGGGCCCCCTCCGGAGGGGACGGCCTGGCTGCCAGCATGTGCCCCGGGACGTGGCCTGGATTCTCGGATCGAGCAGATTCGAACCATGTCAACGGGGACGCGGCATTCACACTGACGTCTTCAATTCGCGATGTCAGGCAGATCCAAGTTCTCGTGCAGGGTGGGATCAGCCAGGGATGCTGACCTACATGTGTTTGTCAGCAGCGTGTGTGTGCGCAGGGTGTGCACGAGACCACAGATCTGATCGCTCTCACGTCCAGAGCAAATAGCATCTGATGCTTTCTTGGATAAGTTCCATGCGATAAAATCATCTAACAGCCCTTCCGGACAGCTGCCATTGTGGGTTTCCACGCGAGGGGTCCAGCGATGAGCGGCAGGTTTCCCAGTTGCTGGTTTTCGGAGCGGTGATAAAAACAAGTCATGTGGACGCAGGGCTCCGGAATCCACTGAGGGTGCGCCTTGGGGGCAAAGCCACCTCCATCGCGCCAGCCCCCTGCCTCTCACAAGTTGGCCGCAATCAGACACCGGGTAATCCTGATAAAACTCCAGGGATGGAACTCTGGGCGAGGGCTGCCTAGGGTTTTTTTTTTTTTTTTAATATTTTAAGACAGGCAGATTTCTCAAAATTATGGCAAATCAGACACTGGTGAGGAAGAAAAATGGTGACTTGCTAGGCAGAAACCACTTAAATGCCGCGTGTCTTGATAACGTAATATCTCCACAACTGTTTCTGTTTAAGGCTAATAAAAGTAAACATTAGACATTCCTGCGCTTCCCGATCGAATTTATTACTCTGAGCGACAAAATGACAAAATGATTAGCAGTTAATAAGGTCCTGGCTTAAAAGATTGACTGACATTGCATTACTCATTTAATTTCCGCTTCTCTGAGCTTTTTTCCCTCTTCCTTCCAGCACGGAGGGAATTAATATTATCACATCAAAGGCTTTCCTTTAAATGGGAAGAAAAATCATTTAAAAGGACACCGGGTGTGATTATTCAAACTAGGTTATTTGCACCTTGTATATATAACAATATCATGGTACAACTTCATTCCACTCAAATTGCTGTCAGTCAGGAATAGGAGGAATTTGCTTCCATTTTATCCCTGCCATTGTGTGGCGTCGGGTGGGGGAGGGGAGCTGACGCAAAATCTGATCATCGGGAGCCAACGGAGGTGGAGCCGGGGCTGCCCACGTGCCAGGAGGCGGCTCCCAGGCTGGGGCTGGGGATGCAAACGCCTCTGCCCAGTCTCTGGTCTTCTCTCTTCCTTCTCCTTAGTCTTTGCTCTTCTTCCATCTCCCCCCGGCTTTATTTTTCTTAAGGCCCTGTGCACTCACAGAGACCAGTGCCAAGCTCCCTGGAATCCAGGCCGCAATGGGCAGGATGCTGCTTTGGTCTTTTAGTTCTTTGTGTTCTGATCACTCACTGGCAGACAAATTATACCAACAATAAAGAAGGAAGCCACATTCCCAGTATAGCCCTGTCCACAGTGGGGGCAGCAGTGCCTGGCACCTGGCTCGAGCCGCGGCCCGTGCTCCATCCGTGCTTGGGTCTTGACAGGTTGAAGTGCCGCCCCCTCTCCCTGGGGCTGTGTCGGGGCTTTAGAGGGAGTTTGCTCGTCAAACGCTTGCTCTTCCCTCTTAAAAACCAAGGGCGTGCGCACTGGCCTGGAGGCGGAGGGTGTCCTGTGGCTGCCGCCCCAAAGATGCGCCATCAATCAGAGTGATCAGGAGAGCAGAGCCTGGGTCCCACGGCTCCAGGTGGAGGAACTCACACGTGTCCCAGGGCGTGGGGGAGGCCGCAGGAAACCCCACGGGCACCCAGGGCCCCGCGTGGACAGGTCTGGAGACAAGCCGTGCTTGTGTGGGAAACCACCGAGCCAAATTAGCCCAGGCCCTGGTGAGAGGCAGAGCTGTGCACTGTGCCGGGGAGATCAATCTCCCCGCGCCCGGCCACCGACAGGACCCTGCTGTGACTCGTTCAGAAGTGCCCAGCTCAGAGGAACTTTTCAAAAATTTATCATGCTTCCTGCGGATGGTGGGGTCAAGTTCAACAGGCGGGAAAAAACCAGTTTACTAGCTCAAGGAATTATTCACGGATCACTGTCTCAACACGTTAGCGCTCAAGAGCGTGGCCATAAATCAGCACCATAAACCAGCCACTCCCTCCCTGGCTCAGGTCTCTGCGCGGCCCAGCAGCCTGCTGCGCAGGTGACCGGCACCGTGCCGATGTCAGGTCTCTGCAGTAACAGCTGAGGATGCAGGGCAACCCGGGATCGAAAAGCCAGCCTCTGGTGGGTTCTGGGATTTCTGTTTAAAAATACGCAGAGTTGTGGTTTAGTCACCTTGTGCCATCACTCCAGGGTTTTCCTGATGCCTTCCCACGAGCACACGCACTCCCCTCACTTGCTCAAGCAGCCCCTGTTGTCTAAACGGTGGACACAAATGCCCATGGCCTACTGCAGGCTCTTAGTGTTGTGGACAGCGGAACGTAGCAAGACCTACGCACGGTCCACTGAGAGTACAGACGGGGCCTGGGGAGACAGCGGGGGAGGAGAGATGAGGGCGCGGTCATTTCCCAGAGAGTCTCCTTCAGGGCGCCACGGCCAGTGTAACCACAGAGACGCTGCAAGTCAGCGCTATTTCTCATCCCAGGTTAACCATCTGGGGAGATGAATCGTGATTTTAGTCCCAATAATTCAAATAAAATTGAATCTGATCATAACCGAAGCTCCAGTCTGCAAACAGAGTTCAAAATGGAAAACATCTTTAGGAAGTGTTCCTGGAACTCTTTTTTTTTTACAATTTTATTTATTTATTAGAAAGTCAGAATTACACAGAGAGGAGAGAGAGACAGAGAGAGGGAGAGAGGTCTTCCATCTACTGGTTCACTCCCCAGTTGGCCTCAGCAGCTAGAGCTGTGCCAATCCAAAACCGGGAGCCCAGAGCTTCTCCCAGGTCTCCCACATGGGTGCAGGGACCCAAGCACTTGGGCCATCTTCCACTGCTTTTCCAGGCCATAACCATAGAGCTGGATTGGAAGTGGAGCAGCTGGGACTTGAACTGGTGCCCATATGAGATGCCGGCGCTGCAGGTAGTGGCTTTGCCCGCTATGCCACAGCATCGGCCCCATCCGGGAGCTCCTGATAGCTCTCATTCCACGAGACTGAGGGCACATGCCCGGAGCCCAACGTGCTGCAGTGTGCATCTTCTGTTACATGGGCTCCTTGACTGGGAGCCGAGACAGAATGAGAACTCACACTCTGGCCAGGCGGTGCAGCCAGAGGGTCTCCGTGAGTCCTCGGAGCACGGGCACGGTGCGTCTGCTACAACCGCCACTGCTGTGCAAAATGTGTGGAAAACACAGCACAGTGAAACCACCCAGTTTCAGGGAAAAGACCAAACAGACTGCAAGAATAACTTTAGCATTTTTAATAAAAGGCAGGAATGTGTCCCCAGTGTGCGTTAGGGACACAGTGAAAGGCTGGGGGCAGCAGAGGGCATGGCCCGCGTGCTGCACAGTGGAGAGGGGCAGGGGATGGAAGCCTTTCGCTGCAGGCCGGGCAGGGCACCAAGGACAGCTCCAGGTCACTCCTGGGCTGTGCCCCAGCGCAGTGAGTCCTGCAGGGGACCACCTAGCACAGCCTGGAGCCCCAGAGTCTCCCTCCAACGAGTAGGAGTTGAACAATGAACTTCCCATCTGGGTCTGATGATGTGCACAGTGGCTTACACTCGGGCTGTGCTTGTTCTGCTAACAATTCAGAGAAACTTCTTATCCAGCGTAGGTACCCGAAGAAAGAGCTGTCTGATGATGACAGCGAAACTTCACCACTGTGTCGCGATCCGCTGGTTTGCCTCCCAAATGGCCACAATGGCCGGGGCTGGGCCCGACAGAAGCCAGGAGCCAGGAGCTTCTCCCTGCTCTCTTACAGGGCTGCAGGGCCCGAGCACTTGGGCCACCTTCTGCTGCTTTCCTAGGTGCATCAGCAAGAAGCTGGATCAGAAGTGGAGCAGCCAGGACACCAGGTCAGCAACACAGGTGGGGCTTTATCCACCACGCCACAATGCCGGAGCCATGACCAGCTGCTGAAGCAAGGCAGCCTCCCTCCATGAAGCCAGATTTGCACCATGGAACCTTTGGAAACACACGGAGGAAGGGCTCCGTCCTGAGAGAGGGCGGCCGTAGACCTGAGACTGCAGATGGCGTTAGCTTGGGGATCCTGGGCCCGGGATGGAAATTCAGAGTCTGGGGAGGGGAGGGAAGAGCCAGTCTGGGGGAGTCTGGGGTGTCCAAGGGACCCGTGTGGAGGGGAGACTCCGGGGAAAGCCCACAGCCCCAAGAGTGGACACGCCATCTCCGGCACAACAGCTTCGCTGACGTTGCACGGCTGAACCCGGGGCCGGGAGGAGGCGGAGTACAAATGGGAGGAGCTTCGGAAGGCTGGCCTTGTTGGCCCGGGGTGCAAGGGATAGGGAGCAGCAGTTGTAGCAAGGGGGCTGAAGGGAGAAGGGTGCTTAGTGTCCTGTGGTCAACTCTGCACTGCTGATGGGAATGGCCTGAGGGCCATGGCAGGGAGAGGTTCGTATTGTGATGGACTCCCAGGGCAGCAGCCCCCTGGACGCAGGCCTCCCGGCTCTCCTGAGAGATGCTCAGCTGGACAAATGTCCCCACTGAGCCATGGACCCTCGGAGGTGCCTGCAGGATGGGGGTGTGGCTGCATGGTTACCGCAGGGAACGAGTGGCTGCAGAATGTCCCTAACTGGACACCGTCCCGGGATCCAGGTTGCAAAGGGAGGGGCAGCAGGAAGTGAGGAAGGTGTAAGAAGGCAGTGGGGGCCGGCGCCACGGCTCACTAGGCTAATCCTCCACCTTGCAGCGCCGGCACACTGGGTTCTAGTCACGGTCAGGGCGCTGGGTTCTGTCCCGGTTGCCCCTCTTCCAAGCCAGCTCTCTGCTGTGGCCAGGGAGTGCAGTGGAAGATGGCCCAAGTGCTTGGGCCCTGCACCCCATGGGAGACCAGGAGAAGCACCTGGCTCCTGCCATCGGATCAGCGCGGTGCGCCAGCCGCGGCGGCCATTGCAGGGTGAACCAACGGCAAAAGGGAGACCTTTCTCTCTGTCTGTCTCTCTCACTGTCCACTCTGCCTGTCAAAAAAAAAAAAAAAAAAAAAGAAGGCAGTGGGTCCCAAAACAGGGGCAACTGAGCGTGGCCCAGTGCATGCGGTGCTGTAGTCAGAGGGTGGAGGCTGGAGCAGCTGATGGCAGAGGTTATGGTGAACAGCACACTGCCCAGCATGGTGCGCTGATAACACCGCGAGTGGCTGCCGTGAGTCACGTGTGTAGCTGTCCTGGCAAACATCTTCCAAGGACTAAGTGGCAATGAGTCAAAAGCCGTGAGCTCGTGAAGCTGATGGACAATGAGAGAGAGCCAGCGCATCACAGGCGCTGTCTCAGCTTGTCTAGCTTTGTCCAGCTTCCCAGGAGCTGGTGCCGGGACCCGGGAGGCACACCCTGGACTCAGCAGTTTCAGTTGCAGGGATGGCTCTGGGTGCCTGCTAGGGGTCCCTGAGGGCAGGAAAAGCGCCTGAGCCGTGACTCTGCGGCCATGCGCAGACCTCTCCAGACGCTGTGTGGGAACCGTCGAGAGACCCCGGCCCGTGCTCACTGGGAGCCGAAGCGAAGCTGTTGGTGGAGGATTTGCATCCTTTAGTGCGATCGGCGGGGCTGGCGTCCCCCTCCCCGTTAGCTAATTTGTTCTCCCTGTCTTTTCATGATTGCAAATCAGCCTTCCCCCAGCGCGAGACCAGGCTGCCGGCTCTGCAACCTCGCGTTTCCCCACTGGACTGTGGGGCATTTCTCGGTCTTTTGAGCTGTCATGTGTGGTCCCTGGCTCTCCAGGCTGCTAAATGAATTAGCTGTCCACTGTTGCGCCTGGGAGCCGCGGGACCGGCCTGCCCGGGCTTGGCATTTTCCTCCGCCGGCCCCCATCTGTGACCGGGCGCCCGAGCTGGGCCCCCACACTGCACGTCACCGGGGAAGGCGGCGACGCTTGCCCTTTCTCCCTTCCCGGAGCGGCCGCCCCCACTCACTTTGCATCCCACGTCTGCATGTGTCGGCTCATCACGGAAGCCCTGGGGACCTGGCCAGCGCAGCCCCCGCAAGTGTCCGCGCCGGCTCCTGGGGGCTGCGTTTGCGTCTGGCTCGCATCAGAGGAAGCATCCATTTTCCAGCCTCCGAGCTCGCCGCAGACGCAGGCACGGGGTGGGTCCCAAGTGCAGAATCTTTCCTAGAGGACTTAGCAGCTCCTGTACGTCTGGTTGGCGTCTCCAATCGGTCAGGCACGCACTTTTCTCGCGGCAAATGAGCCAGGTGAGGGAAAGTCAAACAGGAAACCAAGCACCTGTGGGAGCGGCGTAGTCCCAGTGCTGTTGCCGGGGCACCGGGCGCGGGTGCCGCCCCGCTGGCGATCCCTGCCGCCAGCTGCACCCAGCCGCTCCGTCTTTACTCCTGGGCAGCCGTCAGCGCTGTCCCAAAGACCCTGCAAGGGTGGGCCCCGTGCTGGGGCTCACTCCGTGCCCATCCCTCTCCCAGGATTCCAGCACACTTCCGAGTGCATGCAGCTCTTGGCAACCCCGGGAGGTAGGCGACATCATCACAAACATTTTACAGGCGGCACCTCTGAGCCTGAGAGGCCTGGTGCTTGTCCAAGGACGTGAGTGCAGCAAAGGCGGCCATGGAGGGCTCTGACCCGCGGGGCGGAGCCACGGTCGCATGGTTCAGCTTCCAGGGGGCCACACACTGAGACGAGTGACCGGTCCTCCAGTCCCAGCAAGTGCACGTGACGCATCACCTTTATCCATCCTTTCCCTCTCTATAACTGGGCTTAGGCCCCAAACGCTGTGATTTCGGTTTTGGTTCCTGGATTTGAGATGTCTTCATTCTGTGTTGATGCACCCAATGACCATGGTTCAGTTGCCACCTGTGCGACAGTTCATGGATAACTGCCACCCACTCTAAAACCCATCCTGGTCTGCATGACACCGATGGCTCCCCTGGGGGGCCAGGGCTTGTGTGTGAACCATGTGGCCCTTGTGTGGCTGAAGACAGCAGCTACACGGGCCTGGGCAGGGGCCTGGACAAGCGTGGGCAGAGAGACCGTGGTGGGCAGAGCTGGGGATTCCGGGTGCAGGTTTGCGGTGTTTGATGCGTATTCCATCTCTGCGGAGAGCGGGTAGCACCGGGAAGTCCAAGGGCCGGGGGCTCGGGCTCTGAGGCTTGGCTGTCCCCAGCCGCGTCCGTCAGCAGGAGCTGCGAGCAGTGCAGCTGACCAAGAGTGAGGGGTGTGGGAGGGGCTCTGCTGGCCATGACAAGGGGCAGGCACCTCACGCAGGCAGCGACAGGGCCCTGGAGCTGTGCTGCCGGGACTTACTGTGATCAGGTTTGCTTTCTGAGAAATTTCTCTGTAGGACACAGCTCAGGTAAGACAGGGCAGGAACACACACATGCAAGTACATAGCACACCCATCTGTGTGTGGACACACAGCTACACACGTGTGCACACGCAAGTACACAGCACACTCATATACATGCACAACACACGCACACAGTGCCTTTGCTCATTTACACAAGACACACACATGCGCAGGTGGGCTCCCATGCTCATACGCCATACGTGCACACACACCATGCGCATGTCCACATGCATGGGTGCGCACGCTCATTGGTGCCCACATGCACACACAACATGCCCACATGCATACACACACGCACACCTGGAACAGCTGGCCACAACGGTGCAGGAAAAACTGATCAGACTGACCCCTTGATTGCAGAGATTTTCAAGGCAAGAGTTTTCAAAATTCCTTCCCTGCCATGTGTTGAAGAGGCACCAAAGCATAGTAGGATGCAGGCGACAGGTGCCTGCGTCCGCAACACAGAGGGGCCGCATCAGCTCAGGACCACCTGTCCATTCTGTGTGAAGAACGGGCAGAGGGAGCCGGTAGCCTCCACGCACCAAGGAAGAGGAGGTGGAAAAGTGAGTTGCCTGGATGATTGGCGCATGCCGTGGAAGTGTTGAAGTATTGCACCACACCCCTAAAATGTCCACATCTTCTACGCTAATGCAATATTTAACAGGAACCATGCAAAAAGACCAAGGGAGGCAGGGACTGGGAGGAGAGCAGCCGGCCGTGCCCGTCGGCTTGCTCCCAGCTCCCCCGCTCTGCGTCAGTCCCAAGGAAGTTGCTCCTCTTTGTGGCCGGCCCTCTAGCCCGGCCAGGTCTCTGCGTCGGAACAGCTGCGGTTGGCTTCTTTCTTGTTTCCTCTTTGTCCACAAGAAACTTCCATCAGCCATGATATTCAGAGTTTAGAAGCCTTGAAGTATTTTTTTTTTTTTTTTTTTGCAGAAGTAATAAACTCCCATAAATGGAGAGACAGGGTGGCATCTCTCACTCTGGGAACCGCTCCCACCATGCCCGGGTCTCATCAATGTACCTTGTTCTAAATTCATATGTATTCATTTCATAAAAATAGCCTATATTTTACACTGATAAATTTATCAATAGAAAAAAGATACCGCAGAAAGATATAAAAAATTACCTGCCAAAATAATGATTTATGCTGGTTTGAAGCTTCCCCTCTATTATTCATGTGCACAAGAGGTTTTTTTTTCATTGTGACATTTACTTCACATTATAAAAATGTGTGCCTCCATGCCAATGTCTCCATCTGAATAGCAGGGGAGGGGGCAGGAGTGACGGCAGGAGTGACGGCTTCTGCGTCTGACGGGCTCCGTCCCGCTCGCTCGGCGCCCCCTGGGGTTGCTGCTGCCAACGCGGGTGGACCAGGGTCAGGCACGCACTCACTGAAGTCTAGCCCCCATACAGACCCACCCCATCCGAACACCCACCAGTGGCTGCTTGGAAATGCACTGCAGTGAGTGTCCTGTGGACCTGGCTGATGCTCATTTGAAAGGCTGAAGGCAATGTGTTGCCCTCACTATGAACTTCCGAGAATAAACGCTCTGAACATCGAGAACCAAGCTGAGAGCTGTGGCACCCCAGACAGGGTCTCCAGGAGACCGTACTCCCTCCCGCTCCCGTGCAAGG
Organism: Oryctolagus cuniculus; assembly: GCF_964237555.1. Classification (NCBI taxonomy): domain Eukaryota; kingdom Metazoa; phylum Chordata; class Mammalia; order Lagomorpha; family Leporidae; genus Oryctolagus; species Oryctolagus cuniculus. The sequence continues at coordinate 95,499,313 of NC_091445.1, read as the reverse complement.
AGCCCCGACAGGAGCTCTACATTCCAAGAGACGGTGAGAATGCGGACCTGCGGTGCGCAGGTAGCGACAGGCTGGAGGGGTCCACTGTGGAGCAGGAGGGACACGGGAGGGGCGGGACAGCAATCCCTGGTGACAAGGAAGAGGAACTGTGAGGTCTGGGCAGTTCCCTCCCGCTCCAGGTGACGCACTCTGGCTCCGAGTCTGTTGTGAAGGTTTTCCTAGACCGTGAATGGGGACAAAGCCACCTTGTCCTTAGCAGTCTGACCCTAGGACAGTGTCATGGGAGGGAGCCCATTCAGGGTCTCACCAGTGCCCACCCAGCAGAGCCCTCTCCCGGAGACCTTGTACATCCTGATCCCAAAGGACCCCTCCTGCAGTCCCGGTCCGTAGGCCCCCTGCCACTTCATGATGGCACAACCCAGGAGACGCCTGTGCTCGCTGCCACGCACCGTGGTGCCTGCCGTCCTCAGAACAGGTGCACCCGGGCTTTACCAAGTGACCTCACGCCACGCATCCCAAGTCCATCTGTGCAGAACATGCTCCCCTCTGTGCATGTCCACTTGGAACTGTGACGTTCTGAATGGATATAAATTCAAGTCCAGTCTTACTTGGGTTGGTGCAGGGAACAAATGTACTGCGTTGGTGGAGTGTGCTACTCGCATCTTCAAGGGCAATTGCGTTTTGCTATTTTTTTAAGATTTTATGTATTTATCTGAGAGCTGGATTATAGACAGAGAGGTCTTCCATCCACTGGTGTACTCCCCAAATGGCTGCAACTAACAGAACTGGGCTTATCTGAAGCCAGGATCCAGGCGACTCCTCCGGGTCTCTCGTGTGGGTGCAGGGGTCCAAGGGCTAGGGCCATCTTCTACTGCTTTACCAGGCCAAAGCAGAGACTTGAGCATCCGAGACTTGAAACAGCACCCATATGGGATGCCAGTGCTGCAGGCAGAGGCTTACCCTACTATGCCATAGCGCCAACCCTGGCAAGTGTATTTAAAGTTCAGCACATAGACAGGTACAATAGATGGTTGCACCAGTCCACTGAGGGATACACGAAGAATGAGGTAGATAGATAGACAGATAGATAGATAATAGATAGAAGATAGATGGATGATAGATGATAGATGATAGATGGATAGTTAGATTAGCGGGTAGATGATTGACACAGTGATAGGTGATTGATCATGTATAGACAGGTAGGTGATAGATGTCGATAGATGTAAACATACATACACTCATATACTTGGTAGACATACGGATGGATATATGATTGACAGAGTGATAGCTGGATGATTGATAGATAGACGGGCAGGTAGATAGGCGAGGACAGATGGATATAGATGATAATAGATGCACGTAGACAAATTCCTACAAAGGAGGCTCCAGACCCAGCCTCAATCTACTGTGCTTGCTGAATTTTATGGCACTGTATGATGTCTGCTCCAATATGCATCTAAAATCATTCCTACTTTGTCTTTTTTTCAAATGTCAAGATAAACGTCTTTGAAAAATAACTTGGTATTTTGGTGCGCACTGGAGCCCAGGATGCGTCTTCCGAGCCCCTTGTAATGGAGGCTTCCATGACAGAGCTGCACCGCCCGTGTTGCCGGTCGCCAGCTCCAGGCAGTCGGGGAGGCTCAGTCCGCCCTGTCCATTCTGAAGCCTTTGAACAAAGATCTATAAATGCACAACACTATAATATTCAAATACTTCCTCCCCCCAAGTTCACAAATCTGTTTTCGGCATGATCTGATATTTGCCTCCTTGAGAGAAATATATAAATAACAAATTGGCTAGGCATAGATATTTATCTTTTCTCTTGACATATGCAAAGCATTATTTTCTAAAGTAATAAGAGGCCAGACTCAAAGTTGAACTACAAAGGGAGCTGTGACATTTGAGAAAAGACGCCAAAATAGTGGGCAGCCAACAACAGCACCCGTGTTTTGCAGGCTTTCGCGGAGTTTGTCCTGAGTGACTTCGGGGAACCTCTGCGTAGCAGCTGGACAGCCAGCAGCTCTGCCCTTCATGGTCTGGGCCATCTGGCCGTGGGGTTCCTGGCACAGTTGCTCCTCCTCCACCTTGGCTGGACATGCAATGTTCCGCCATGCCAGGGTTCCCCTGTGTTCTGCACAAACCTTTATCACACGTCTTATCTTACCCAGAGGAAAACTGGGCCAGCCCAAAAAGAGGATCTTCCCGAACTCGCTCAGAGGTAAAATTTCAGCACCGAGTGTAACCCTGGAGTGGTCTGTGCCGTTCATTGAGGTGTGCCGTCTCTTGACTGGAGTTGGAACCACAGGGTCCCAAAACTAGAGACGCAAAGCCACTCAGGGAGGCTGTGAGTGAGTTCGTGGCAGACCTTGGCCCCCGCCGTGGCCTCCACCAGCCGGACGGCAGGTCTTGTGTGGGCCCCACCTTGCAGGGGCCCGATTTCAGTGCCTTTAACCTCAGTGCCCTTGGCTCAGCCATGGACTTCACTGGAGAGCAGCGCTTAGCGTGAAAGGGGAGCCACCACCAGGGACCCACTCCGGCTCTGCAGGCATCTCCCTAAACTCCCGGCTGGTGGAGACTGAAGGTACCTCCTGAGGCTGGGGGCTGAGCTAAAGGAAGCCCACCTCGCAACACACTCGGGACAGCTGCCAGACAGCAGTGGGAGGCTCTGGAGCCGGACAGGCAGCAGTGGGTGGGGCTTTGTTGGGGCAAGAATGATCCCTTTACCTTCTACAGCGACCTGGCTTGCTAAAGACCCTGCACATCACCCTTCCCAGTTAGCTGGATTGCAAGTCAGAGTGGCTGGGCTTTCCCCTCCCAATTTCAGAGACAAAGGAGCCGAAGGTGCGGATACAGGGCTGTCTCCTACCCTGGGCCTGGCCTTGCACGGGGGCTCGGCACAGACCCCGGCTGCTGCTGCCTGCACTGCCGCTTCCCCGCAACGTCTCAGCACACAGGACACCACACAGAGCCCGCCCCCCTCCTGCCTCTCTCTCTGGTGGCCCTGTGGGGAGGCGTTTCTTCCAGACAGCTCGGTGAGGATGAGATACCCCGTCATTCGCACGGCGTCACTGGCAGCGCCCTCCCAGGAGCTGTGCTCGTCCCCCTCCTCCTCACCCAGCACCTGTCTCCTCAAGTCGGGTGACAGCCTGGGCAGAAGCAGCTGCACGGCCGTTGGTAATGTCTTAAGACTGGGTGACATGATTAGTCCTTTATGGAAAAAAAATCCCTGCTCCCTGGTGGCCCCCGAGTTTTTCCAGCACTTTGGCTGCTTGCAAAGGTGGGTTTTCTGCCTCATTGCACTGCACGTGGCTCCAGATTGCCTGGTGGTGGACATTCGGGAAGGAACGGTTGGAAACAGGTTGCTGTGTGTCCCAGGCTCAGACTCTCACGGCTGGAAGCGGCCCTCGCCCTGCTCCAGGTGGTTGAAGCTGCGAACCCAGGGTGGGGGTGGGGGTGGGGTTCCTCCTCTCCCAGGCTCTTGTCTGGGTGTCAGTGCCCCCACGCCGACTGGGACCTGGAGGAGCGCTGTGGGCAGCTGGCTGGCTTGGGTGCCACTATCTCAGTGGCAGGCACCTGTCACGTGGACGTCAGAGCTGCTGCGGCCAGGCCCAGGTGAGATCCGAGCGCTGAGCGGAGTTCATGGGCCCAGGACAGCGAGAGAAGCCCCGGGCGGGGAGCTTGGGCCACTCCGAGTCCAGGCATAAATGCCTCTCAGCAAGGGAACCTGGGAGACTTCACACACACCTTGCAGCTCCGTTTTTGCACAGATCTAGCAAGAACGTTACAGGATTTTTCAGCTGGTAGCAAATAAAAGACAGTTCATTAGCAGTAGAAATGCCCACTCGGCTAGGAGTGAAGATCCCCAGGAACGCAGTAGAAATCCGTCCTGAGCTTACCCTGCTCCAGCCCGCCACGGCTACCTGCTAGCTAACGAATCGAAGCCACTGGGCAAGTTTAAATTGACGCCACGCCACTATGTTTTTCCCGCTACCATCGCTGCGAGCCTGCCAGGTGCCACACAATGGGGCAGTAGGTTGGCCCGCCCACTTGTGCTCGCTAGAACACGTGTCAGGAGGAAAGCACACCTTCGAGTTTAGGAAGACGCTGATTAAAACCCAGAAGTGGAAAGGAAAGTCCGTGCACCCCGGGAACAGTCCCCACAGCAGCCGCGCCGGGCAGGCTGGCTCCCGCGGAACTGTCCGCGGACTCTCCGCTCTGCCGTCTCAGGCAAGTTCCTCGCTTTCACTCAGACTCGTTTGCTTTTATTCTGGAAAAGTGCGAAAGGGGGCAAGAAGGAGGTAGTTGTAAGACAAACCAGACCTGCGTTCTCTCCTGGGGCATCTCCAAATCGAGATGCCCACGGAAACCCAGCGGCACAGGAGAAGAAAGGAGCCGGTCCCTCACCCTCCTCTTCCTCTCTCCCACCATCACCGCTGCTGTGTGACACAGACAAAGCGAGCAGCCGCCTCCCCACCGAGGCCCGGTCCCAGGCAGCCCGCTCCCGGGTCCCTAGGGCCCTCCCTCTCACTCTCCTGCCACCACCAGGGTCACCTCTCTGCGGAGCCCTGCTCTTCAGGGCTGTTGAGGGACGAGGGGGCAGTGAACGAGCCAAGGGAAAAATTAAGTGCCAACAACAACAACAAAATAAAAGGTGTGGGAGAACGGCCGAAGGATGCGAGGGAGATAAATAGGGCAGAAGCTCGGGCCCATTGTCAGCGCGCGGGGTTACTGGGGGCTCTTATTTATGCCTTGGAAGAGAACAATGCTGGAGAAGCAGTGATTAAACACAGCTCCTCAGTGGTCACATGGCCGGGCGGCTCGCCACTGGGTGGTTTTGATAAAGGCAATATGAGTTGATCACTGATAGAGTTTGCGGGGAATCATCTGGGGCTGCTGACAGCTCGGGCGCTTTAATAAAATCATTAGAATGTAAATGTTTTTATTGTGGGTAAAGAGCCTCCAGCGAAGCTGACACCGCTCTTCCTCCCCTGAATGGGGGCGCCGATTAGCATTCAAATGATAGCATGATAGGCTGCTTATCTTTATTAAAATTTTTCAAATCGAGTCTTCATTTTGCATGATTGAGTTTTAAACAAATGCAATATGCAGTCGGCTGGCGAGCTGGCCTGAACACTTCTGAAATAATTAAAGTGTTCCTTTTATTTTTTTTAAACATGTGTTTCATAAGAAATGAATTGGATTTGCTAGTTTAATATGACAATATCTAGTTAGCTTTGCATAAAAACAGGGGTGTTATAGCGTAATTATTGAAAGTGTACAGCTTTTAAACATATGTTTCATAAAGCTGAATTCAATTTTCTGAAATGTGACAATGCCCGTCACTTGGTGAAGTGTAAAATCAAAAGATCGCTTGATTATTTAGATGAATCCTGCGAGTCTTAGTCACTGGTGGCGGCTTCAGGCTCGCCTACCTGGGATTGCCAAAGGACGGGACCTCTTTCCCCAGGGCGTCCCCACCCTGCTCCGGCCGATGGCACACGGGTGTGGCAGGGACTCACTTGCTTTCAGCTCATCCACATGGCCCTGGTGGTGTGGATCACCCAGGGGAGGCTGGACCTGGGTGGAGGCGGGGACTGGACTGGGGCAGACGCCACAGGCCTCCCTGTCCTCCTGCGTTGGTACCTCCAGCCTCTGTGTCAGGGGACACAAGTGGCTTTCAGAGAGACACAGGCTCATTTTGCTTAGTGTGACTGACGGGGCTAAGTATGCCAGAAGTTCAGAAAAATCGGCATTAGGTTTGGAATTGGCGGATTCATAATAATATTGTAGGTACCAATATTTCTAAGCTGTAATTCTGGGATCGATCTCTGGGACAACCTTCCCATCCTATCTCAGTTCACAGAATGTTATAGAACGCTGCCATTCGGGCCAAAGCCACGTAGTAGAGAGGTAGAGTTGGTGGTCAGCACAGAAGCGGAAGTGATTGGTGTGCAGGACGCTCGGGAAGACGGTGCCGTCTTTGGGGCTGTACTGGAGGGAGAAGTATTGAACAGAACTGCGGGGACAGAGCCGTGAACGGGCGATGTGCTCACAGACACTCAGAATCCTGCCTGGAGACGCAGCGGCCTGCGCTCTGAGATCTCTCCCTCCCTTCCAAAGAGGAATCAGGGCTGGAACGGGCGAGGCTCCCTGGACAGTGGGGCTTTCCAGGAGCCGTGTGGCAGCCACTCGGGCTCGGGGGGACTGCAACGCATTAGCAACTCGAGTGCACAGTGAGAAAACAGAAATCGCATGCGATAACGTGAGAAACGGCCCCATGGCTGAGGGAAAACCCGGGAACGGAAGCAGAAGATGACTCTGCAAAACAGACTGCGCTGGGGGCTGCCAGGCGGACCCGCAACGCCCCCCACACGCCTCTGGGGTTCCGACTCCTTGACATCAGCACTCCCGGCCTTGCGTCCCAAGACAAGACAGCTGCAAACCCATCCACACCTAAGTCTGCCTGCACTCACCCTTGCCAGAAACGGAGCCGGTGTTGGTCCCAGCAACACCCCGGCTGCAGCAAGTCCCGCGCCTGCAGCTGGGACCGATGGCCGTGTGCACACCGCCGAGGGTCAGGAAGCTCAGGTCTTCCTGGTTCAGGGAGCTTGGGGGCAGAGAAGATCACAGACGAAGTTGATTCCCAAAGCCTCCGCGGTAGCTGGGACAGGAAGATGAGCTTCGGCTTGTCTCACTGCCTGGCCGGATGCTCACCGGCCACAAGCGCTCGGAAACCCAGAACCGCCGGGCGAGCGGTGGGAGACGGGCCGTCACGTTGATGGGCGGCGGGGCTATTTCTCCAGGACACGGTTGATTCTCGAAGGAGCCCCTCCGAGGGCTGAGTCCTGGGCTAGGGGTTGTGGAGGACGACCAGGGTGCGCGGGAGAGGCCGCTGCCTTCCAGGAGCTAAGGGGATGCGCGGGGCCAGCGCTGACCGTGGGTGCGGCGGGGGTTTTGAGGGGAGGGGGCAGAAGAGGCAGGAAGTTAGCGTGCAGGGACTAAAGGGAACTAAACTCAGCAATAAACGGAGAGCGGGGCGGGGGATAAAAGGTCGCCCGGGGCGTGGGGTGGACGGATTCAAGCACCGGTGGTCTCACTCGCAGACCACGTAGCCGGACGGAGCATTCCAAAGGAGGCCCTGGGACAGGAGCTGCAGACCACCTGGTGTGCCAGATTATCCACTCACCCGCCTACTGCGCCACCCAGCTCCTTCGCCAATAGGTTCTTTTTTGTTGTGACATTTGTAATGAGTTGCCTTGCATCTAGCCATATTTCAGGAGCGGGCTCTGGGCGTCAGCGAGCCCAGAGTTGAAGCCGGCACCATCTCCAGGTTCCGGACCCTCCCAGCTTCTCGTGTTGATGGCACACATTGACCGTCTGCACAGGGGCGGCAGCAAGCAAACCGCTCGGGGGCGGAGGGAGGTTTGTTCCCTCCCCAGCAGCTGGACTGGGTAGACGTGTCTCAGCCGTGTGGAGGACCAGCAGTTGTGTGATCCGATTTCAACAGGGGCTTTCTCTCTATCTGACTCACTGCTGACGTGGGTGGACCTCAAGTTTCATTTCAGCGTGGAAGCCCGCCCGGCGCGGTGGAGACGACTGTCCCACGCTCAGCCGGCTGAAACCCTCCCCAGACTCCAACGTCTTTCTGGGAATCGCACCAAAAGCAGATTTTTGGGTGAGATTTCTGACCTTCCGGCTTCTGGGACACCTCCCTCGGAATCCCTCAATAATTCCCGTCTAATCCAGACCAGAAGAAGAAGTGTGGGCAGCCCTGGGGAGCAACATGTGAGAAACCAGGGACCTCGTGTCTGAACGCCAGACACAGGCTCCTCGAGGCTGTCCCCGCGGCATCCGAGACGCACATCCTTGGGAGCAACTTTTGTGAGCTCTCTCCCTGAGGTTTGCACAATTCCGATCCAAACCCTAGTTCCCAGCAAGACCCTTCTTCACCACAAGGCCGAACGAGTGGGAGGTCTAACTTTCAGGCCACTGCTTTGGCCAAGGGCTCCTTTGGCTTTTGCCATTTCTGCGAGCTCTGGGCGTGGACAGTTCTACCGAGCTGTCCTGATCCCCTGGGTAGCCACCTTGTCAATGGGGACTCCAACGTTAGGGATGTCCCTTTATGTCAGTCCCCCTTGACACAGCGCAGTTCAGGCTGGGTTGATCTATTTATGCTTGATCTATGATTTATTGGAGGCCGGCGCCGCGGCTCACTAGGCTAATCCTCCGCCTGCGGCACCGGCACCCCGGGTTCTAGTCCCGGTCGGGGCGCCGGATTCTGTCCCAGTGGCTCCTCTTCCAGTCCAGCTCTCGCTCTGGCCCGGGAGTGCAGTGGAGGATGGCCCAGGTGCTTGGGCCCTGCACCCCATGGGAGACCAGGAGGAAGAACCTGGCTCCTGGCTTCGGATCAGCGCAGCGTGCTGGCAGCAGTGCGCTGGCCATAGCGGCCACTTGGGAGGTGAACCAATGGAAAAGGAAGACCTTTCTCTCTGTCTCTCTCTCTCTCACTGTCTAACTCTGCCTGTCAAAAATAAATTAAAATAAATTAAAAAAAGATTTATTGGAAAGGCAGAGTTACCGAGAGAGAGAAACTTCCCCAAATGGCCACGCCAACCCCAGGCTGTGCCAGGCTGTAGCCAGGAGTCAGGAGCTCCGAGTAGGACTCCCATATGGTATCAGGAGCCCACGCACTGGGCCATCTTCCACTGCTATCCCAGGTGCACTAGCAGGAGCTGGATCAGAAGCGGAGCAGCTGGGACCGGAAACCAGCACTGGCATTGCAGGCAGAGGCTTCGGCCCTGCGCCACAGTGCCACTCCCCTATTTGTGCTTAGCTTTGAGTGGCTTCAAGTCTTTACTGTCTTCATTGTGTCCGAAGATGTCAGAAGGTTGAATGTGCAAAACTGGACAAGCACAAATGAAGCTGGAACTTACAAGGTTGGAACGTGCAAGGACCCAGCACGGGGCACAGGGTCAGCGCGAAGGTCAGCGCGAAGGTTGGCTGAGCCCCAGACAGGTGCCTGCCTCCCGCACAGTGCACAGGGTCAGCTCGAAGGTCAGCTTGAAGGTCAGCTGAGCCCCAGACAGGTGTCTGCCTCCCGCACGGTGCACAGGGTCAGCTCGAAGGTCGGCACGAAGGTCAGCTGAGCCCCAGACAGGTGCCTGCCGCCAGCACGGTGCACAGGGTCAGCTCGAAGGTCAGCGCGAAGGTCAGCTGAGCCCCAGACGGGTGCCTGCCTCCCGCACGGTGCACAGGGTCAGCGCGAAGGTCAGCGCGAAGGTCAGCTGAGCCCCAGACGGGTGCCTGCCTCCCGCACGGTGCACAGGGTCAGCTCGAAGGTCAGCTGAGCCCCAGACGGGTGCCTGCCTCCCGCACGGTGCACAGGGTCAGCTCGAAGGTCAGCTCGAAGGTCAGCTGAGCCCCAGACAGGTGTCTGCCTCCCGCACGGTGCACAGGGTCAGCGCGAAGGTCAGCGCGAAGGTCAGCTGAGCCCCAGACGGGTGCCTGCAGCTCCTGGAGCACGTGGGGCTGCCCACCCTGTGGTCACTGTCAGCACACGCGTGTTTCTATACCCAGACATATTATCTTATGTTTAAGACTTGCAGTGTTTTTGTTCTTTACTTCTTTTTTCTTCATATCAGTGAATTCTGTAGTTGGCATAGGCTTAATCTTATGAGTATAAAAATGAACTGAAAATCGATCCCTGTAAAAAATAAGATTGGGAAAGGAAGAGGGAGGGGGAGAAAGTGGGGAGTATGGGTGGGAGGGAGGTGGGGGGCCACCATGTTCCCAGTTCTGTCTATATTAAATGTATGAAGTTGTAGTCCTTAAAAAAACCTAAAAAGTACAAAAATAAAATAAATAAATTTAATTACTCCCTGATTAAAAAAATATGTCTCTGTATCCTCAACTCATATGGATCTGAATAGAAACTGTGTACTTTTTTTTACTCTATTTTAAATTATACATATTTTTAGTTTATTACCAAAAATTGCATAAAATCTAAGTTGTCTAGTTTTGCAAAGCATTCAGTAAGCATATTTGTATTCTGTGAAATTGAGTGACAGCAGAAAGCTACGACTTAGCAACATCGGGCTGAGAGTTCAGGTCCAATTTCTGCCAAATCTGCCAGCAATGACGGCGGGTTTGGTTTGGTTTCCCTTCCATCCCCTTGGTCAGTACCAAGGCGCAATCTCTTGAAGTGGATCTAAAGGGGCCGGCATTGTGGTGTAGCAGGTTAAGCCGTCCCATGTGAGCACCAGTTGGGGTCCCGGCTGCTCCACTTCCAATCCCGCTCTCTGCTGGCCTGGGAAAGCAGGGAAGATGGCCCAAGTGCTTAGGCCCCTGCACCCACGTGGGAGACCAGGAATTAGCTCCTGGCTCCTGGCTCAGGCCTGGCCATTGCAGCCACTTGGGGAGTGAACCGGCGGATGGAAGAACTCTCTCGTTCTCTGTCTCTCCATCTCCCTCTGTAGCTCTGACTTTCAAATAAATAAATGCATGTTTTTAAAAACGTGAATCTTCAAAAGCAGTTTCCACAATGCTGCCTTCTCCCCCTGCCGGGGGGGGACCTTGGGTGCAGGGGTGCAGGAGCCCTGTTCTCGTCACCGTCGCTGGCACTGCCGCCACAGATCGCAGGCCTCGTCCTGTAGGGCTCATGGCTCACACAGACCCGGCGTCTGGCGGCCGGGCCCTGGGGCAGTTGTCTGTGCAGTCCTCACTGGGCCTGGCCGGAGTATCTGCCGTAGCCAGCCTATAGCTCCAGGCCGACCCAGGGTGCGATGGTCCAGCAGCAGAAGGGCCGGCTGGCTGGCAGCTGGTGCAGGAGAAGTTGGGGGCAGGTCCAGCAGAGGCTCGTGGCCCTCGGTGCACAGGCAGACAGCCACGGCCCAGCCACAGGGCTGTGCTCCCTGATGGGGTCTGGGCTGGACGACGCCACGCCGTCCGGTTCCTTCTGGGAACAGGGACCAGGGCCTGCGGGGCAGCACGAGGCCCCTGCACGTCTTTCCCTGCATTCACACTGCTCTGCACTCCACACACTGCCCACGGCAAGGGAGGCCAACTCCAGCCAGGAACCAGGGGTCAGTGTGCACTGAGGGGCCCACCCCTGCTACCGGGGATTCTGCATTTTCTGTCCCTCGCGCCCGCCCCCCTCCCTGCTTGCCCTCTGTGGGTTCTGTCTCCCTCTCACCCGCCTCCCTCCCTGCCTGCCCTCTGTGTGTCCTGTCTCCCTCACATCCATCTCCCTGCCCTCCGTGGGTCCTATCTCCCTTGCGCCCGCCTCCCTGCCTGCCCTCTGTGGATTCTGTCTCCCTCGCCCCCCACCCCCCTGCCCTCTGTGGGTCCTGTCTCCCTCGCGCCCGCCTCCCTGCCCTCTGTGGATCCTGTCTCCCTCACGCCCGCCTCCCTGCCGGCCTCTGTGGATCCTGTCTTCCTGAACTGCTTTTCTTTCTGCTCTTGTTTCTCGTTCTCTTCCTTAAACTCTCCCTAGGCTGTGTGAGGTCTGAAGGTGATGGGTGAGGGGGTCCCTGTGGCTCGCTGTTTGCCCGGGGACCCAAATCCCCCGGGAAAGGTGCAGATGCAGCTCTGACTGCTCCTGGGATTGCGGCCCCGCCAGGAGACGCTCAGGCTGCCTGTGTGCCACGTGGGCTTGTGGTCCCCAGCACAGTGGCCCACGGGGAGAGCTGCAAACCGAGACAGCTCCCCAGGGACCCCACGTGCACAGCCCCTTTGGGTCGGAGACGCTTGGGTTCTCAGAAGCTGGCCCTGCCACTCCAGCCGCCGGGCTGCCAGCGCAGAGCACAGCAACCCACGGGTGCAAACAGAGAGGTTTTCTGTTTTGTGTTAAAAAGTACAAATATCACATTATCGATTCAGAAAGGAAGTATGCTGAGCGAGACCTCCAGGGACAGCTGAGGCGAGCCCCGGGGACAGCTTAGGAGAGGGCCAGGAGCGTGGTTTCAGAACGAAAACAGATGCTGTTCTTCACGAAACCGGAATTGAAAAAAAGGAGAAGTTCTCGTTTTTGGTCAAAGCAGCAGCAGGCTCGCACCTGGACAAAGGCTTTCAAAGGCAAGTGTCCTGAGTGCTGGTTGTGCAAAAGGGGGCGGGAGCAGAGAGGCCCTCCGAGCCTGCAGGGTAACGGGATCCATGTGGGGGCCCAGGGCGCTGCCAAGGAGAGCCAGCCCCACGCAGCTCCCATTTCTTCTGATGACTGGAAGACAAATGGGGAAGGGAGCCCCTGGCGCAGCAGCTGGCGGCCCCTCCCTTCCAGGCGGGGAGTCCTGGGGGCGCCCCTCCTGTATAAACTCTCCCAGGCTCACTGTCAAGGGGAGCAGGCCATTTCTTTCTGAAGTTCGACGGATTCCTCGCCTTCGCTCATCTGTCACTGCTGTCAGCACTGCTTGCAGGACCTCACCGGCCCCGCGCAATGCGCTCACTGACGGCTTTTATCCCGTCCACATCAAAATCGTTTGATACCGGGTGTAATTTTGCGGAGAAAAAGTCCCAGGGGAGAGTCTTAGCAGATGCCTCCGCTTTTAACCCCGCTTCCAGAAGGAATGAGCCGCGTTTGCTTCTAACGTGGAGGGATGGCTTCTGATACCGGCGGGTGATTGCTAGGAACACGTGAGCCACGCATTTGAGGATCTGGGCTCGGCTACCAGCGTCTTCGGCTGCTGCACCAGGTGGTGGCCAGATCCGAGCAATCGCGGCCTGCTGGCCGGTGACTGCACTTCCTGTGCGTGTTTTCTGCCCATTAGTGCGCGGAATCCGCGCTCCCCACCCAGGACTCCGCTCGATCCACCCTTTGCCTCCAAAGCCAGCCGGCCCGGGGTCTCTGCCTTTGTCTTGCTGGTCAGGGCAGGGTTTGCTCTCTGTGTGGTACAGAGGGAGGGGGAGATGAGGATGGATCGGGCCCTCCCAGTCCTGCCCGTCCCGTGGAAGAGGGAACCCCGTGGCAGACAGCTCACCCCGGAGGAGGGAGAAGGAAGGCTGTACTTGCGCGTTTCCTCCCTGACCCCCCCCCCCCCGGGGCTGATGCAGCCCCCACCACGCCCAGAGCCCTCCCTGGTGGGAGGGAAGGCCCAGGAACCCCCACCAATGGACCATTGTGTGCTCACAGCACAGACGGAGCTGGGGCCCCACAGCCGGGCCCCACATCGAGGGTGGCAGCCTTGTCAGCCTAACACCATACCCCATCTGGGACCCACGTCGATCAGCAGGATGCCAAGTTGCCTGTAAAGTCCGGCATTTACCAAATCCAGGGTGGATTCCTCCCACTCACCTTGGATAGAGAATGGCTGCGTTGCTGGTGGTTGGCCTTCGATAAACTGGGTGTGGTTTCTAAAGGCTGTGATGGGTCGTGCTGGCCAGCTGTGGGGCAGGGGGCCCTATAATAAAGCCGTGGCCCCGTGGGGTGACTGGGACCACCGCACCAGCGAGCTTCGACGCTGGCCCAGGCCTGTTTGGTGCCTCGCAAGCTGGTGATGAAGACCCCGGAAAGCAGAGACAGGGGCTTCTGTGGGTGCCGAGCCCCAGGCATGGCCAGGGTCCACGGTGAGACTGAGCCCCCGCCTTCCTGGACAGCTGACCTTTGACCCCTTTGAGGAAAGGTGCCACTGAGTTCAGTGAGGCTCATGGCTACCACCCACTTGGGGCATACTCAGGGAGTGGAGCAGTGGACAGGACATCCCCGGAGGCCACCTGGCTGTGGTCAGAAAGTCCCCTGGCTTCCCCTGGGAGTTAGGGGCGTGGCCCGCCGAGGCGCAGGCCACAGCTGCGTGTGGCTGGCAGAGCGGACGGCTCCTCTGCCCCAACTTGAGAAGTGGCCGCGATAACCTACCACAAAGAGGAACGCAAATTGGCAGAAAAACACAGTGTAATAGACGCGGGCGCGCTGCACTCAAGGGGGCTCCGGGGACCCGGCGATCCGTGCGGGAGGAAGAGTCCGTGTTAGAAGGGGCACGGCAAGATTAATCACCACGGCGATGCAGATTTAGCACTGTAGGTGAAAAGATAAATGTGCAAAGCGCCGTGTGGAAACCCGCGCCGTGGCCGCGCGGCAGTCCGGGGTCAGTAATTGAACTCACTCTAATTATCCTGGGGAGATAATATTAACTTAGAGTCGGGTGTGAGCGGGACAGCCCATAACTCATCACTCTATGGGGCTCTGCGCGCATTGTGTTATTGAAATATGACGGCTCCATTTTTATCCTGTCGCCGTGACAGCCTGTGCGGACTTTGTCCCCCGCGCCCCCAGGGAGGGTGGGATGGTGGTGACAGCCCTGTGCGGACTTTGTCCCCCGCCGCCCCCAGGGAGGGTGGGATGGTGGTGACAGCCCTGTGCGGACTTTGTCCCCCGCCGCCCCCAGGGAGGGTGGGATGGTGGTGACAGCCCTGTGCGGACTTTGTCCTCCGCAGCCCCCAGGGTGGGCGGAATGGTCAGCCGACAGACTTTCTTCCTGGGGAAGGAGCAGCACTTTATCACGCTGGCTTCAGCTCGCAGAAGCACTTGCCCACTCGAGACGATGCCAGGGGCAGAGCCGCCCCCACCCTTGCCAGAGCTCCCGTGGGGAGTTGAGACTCCCATGAGCCACCTCGCCTTCCCCCACCCCTGTTGGCTCCAGAGCTGGGCTCTGCTATTTGCATCCTGAGATGCTTACGCCTGCATCCGGAATCCTCTGGAACCTGCCTGTGGTTGGGGAGTGGCAGATGCGTGAGAATTTTGCTCCTGCTCCATCCCCGTGCAGGAGCCCCCTGCCACGAGGCCGCCCAGCAGCTGGGCCTTTGGCTTGGGGTCCAGGCACCGAGTTTCCCTGTCTGTGCTTCCCGACGCTTCCCTCGCTGGCGTTGTATGCTTGCCCTCTCTGCAGATCTGTCTTTGCATCCTGTCCTAAGAAGCCATGAGCAAACACGGGGACGCGAGGCCTGCTCCCAGACTTGAGGGGAAAGTAGCACAAAGCCCCCACGGCGGGCCTGTTCTCCAGGTGCGTGGGAACGAGGATGAAGAGTGCCTCTCCGAGACCGGGAAGCAAAGGGCGCCTTGCACAACCCACAGAAGCAGCGTGGGAGCAGCGCAAAGCTCCCCGCAAGGCAGCGGGCAACACACCGGGCAGAGGCGGGACCCCGGGAAGAGAAGTGTCCAACAAACTCCTCTCTGCGCAGGCCGCATGGGGGCCTGTGATGGGCAGGCTGCTGGGAAGGGGGCGGCGGCACAGGCCCCTCCTCATGTCTCTCCCAGCCAGCCAGGTAGCACTTCCCAGGAGCTGGGTTCTCAGGTGTGGTAACGGCAGCTCCCCCACCCGGGATGGCCACTGGGAGACCCCACCGTGGCCTGCGTTAACTGGGAGCAGAGCGAGGGTCCGGAGGAGAGGGGGAGTCTGCCTGCAGCACCCTCCCTTCGGTGCCCAGGGCAGCCTCTGCCCCAGGGGGGCCTCTCTCGGTTCTGTGGGCCCACCAGAGGCTCCGGGGCAAGCTTTGGCTGTGAGAGGACCTGGCGGGGTCGGCTGGGCCATGGTGTCCGGGGCACGGGAGCACACGGCCGCTGCCATCGCCTTCCCCTCCAGGGAGCCGGGAACACCCAGCACGTGGGGCGCAGGTTGAGCACAATGCGGGGATGAGACTTACCCCGGCAAGGAGCTCCTACTTGGAGTGATGGAGAAGACAGCGCGGACGCATCTGCCTCGCCCTTGTGACGTCCCCCTGGCTTCCCGAGGGCTTCCGTCCGATTCAGGTGCCCGCAGTAACACAGCCCCTCTCCTCTCCGTTGTTCGCATTCCTGGGCTGGATCGAGAAGGGCGCCACTCAGTCATAATCACCGTGGCCAGGTGCTGTACCGCGGGATCCATGCTCCCTGGGGGCAGGCACACGACAGTGCAGAGTCACACAACCCGTTCACATCGGCAACTCCACGGGGAAACCAGAGGCGCCCGGTTCTCCCCAAAGGACAGGTGGGTGGTGGGTGACGAGGCATCTGACACGGCGCCCCCCACCCCTGCACTGCCCAGGCTGCTGGGTGCTCCCGGACACTGAGTATCACAGCCGTGTCGCCCTGAATGTACTGACCCAAACAAGGGAGCCCGAACAGCCCGGCCAAAAATCCTTCCCAAAGCCGGTGGGCTCAGAGTGGCCGTCGCAGCTTCCAAAAGGCAATTCGGAGCCCCCGACTTTCTGTGGAGACGCCCCAGTCAGCCGAAGACAAAGCAGCCCTGGACAAGGCATCAGGCCGCACTCCCGCGAGGGCTGTGGCAGCTGTGCGGGAAGTGCCCTCGCAATGCGTGTCCTAAAATTTTCTCCCTCCGTGTTTGTCATGTATCCGGGCGGCTCCGCCGTTTATGATGGAGCAGCTATGATCTGCCGGCTAAATGGTACGCGCCGTTCTGTGATTATTGTCTGAAATTTGTCCTAGTGTTCAGGTGTTTCTGCGGCAGATTTTTCTCCAAGAGAAACAGGAAGGGGACGGGAAGAGGTGCAATCTGTTACAAGCGTGACTGGAACGTTTCTCTCCGCTGCCCGGCTAGCAGACGGCAGTGTGCTCGCCTGCCGGATTGTTCTACTGAGCCTGGACTTCGCTCAACAACACAGGCCTTGCAGTGGAAGCCTCAGGGGGCCGGCGCTGTGGCCCAGCGGGGCAGCCACTGCCCATCATGCCAGCATCCCACACGGGCACCGCTCGTGTCCGGGCTGCTCCACTGCCGATCCAGCTCCCTGCTCATGTGCCTGGGAGCAGCTGGGCATG
Organism: Oryctolagus cuniculus; assembly: GCF_964237555.1. Lineage (NCBI taxonomy): Eukaryota > Metazoa > Chordata > Mammalia > Lagomorpha > Leporidae > Oryctolagus > Oryctolagus cuniculus. Next base: position 95,482,575 of record NC_091445.1, on the reverse strand, counting down.
GCCGGGAGCTTTGGGCCCTGCACGACGCGGGAGACCTGGGAGAAGCTCCAGGCTCCTGGCTTCAGACTGGCCCAGTTCTAGCTGTTGGGGCCATTTGGGGAATGAAGCAGCGCATGGAAGACCTCTCTCTCTGTCTCTCCCTCCCTATCTGTACAATGCCTTTCAAATAAATAGATCTTAAAAATAAAAAAGAAAGTGTCCCATGAGCCCATTTAAAAACAAATAGAAGCGTCAGGCAGCGTCACCAAACCATGTTCAGTATCATAGCAGTTGAGGGCCCCGTGCCCTGCCTATGCCCCCTGTCCCGTGCGGCCGCAGGCTCCTCTGGGTCATGAGCACCGGGAGTGAGGCAGCAGCCGGGGGTGAGCACATGACTACGGTGTGGTGAGGGAGGTCAGTGCCGGCCCAGCCTTGGGAACGTGTCCTTTGACAGCTGGCGAATGCCAGTTGCGTCTCCCGGCCTCTTGCTTCCAGCTCCCTGCTGGACTGCGATGTGATGGCAGGACGACCTCTTGGCACACGTGGTGGGCCCACACTCAGGTGAATGAGCACAGCTCTGGGACATCGCACAACCTTGGCCTAAGCCAGGCTGACCAACTCTTCCAGCCAAGAGCCAGAGAGGAGCTACTGTGGCTTGCAGGCTTGGGAGTGAGAGTGGGCTATCTCAGGACCTGGGAGGAGAGTGGGCTATCTCAGTACCTGGGAGGAGAGTGGGCTATCTTAGTACCTGGGAGGAGAGTGGGCTATCTCAGTACCTGGGAGGAAAGTGGGCTATCTCAGCACCCTGTGCCAGCCCTGTGCTGTATGCAGCTTCCTGAGACAGCCACAAAGCAGCCCCAAGTTCCTGACCGCAGTCATGGCCTCACAGGACCCCCCAGGCCCTTGTCTGTGAACCCAAGAGAGAACCAGGGTTTGGACAGGATGGGGGGAGGGCGCTGGCCGAGGGTCCGTGGAGACGTAGCTGGGTCGTCCTCACTCACCGCCGTGTCGGCAGCTGCAGAGCCCGTGGGGACACAGGGTCCACTCCCGCGCGCTCTGCGACTCCTGGTCAGTCAGGGAAGGCAGGTTGACAGACCAGGTCAGCCAAATCGCCGGCCTTGGCAGCACTTTGTTCCTGCCTATTCCTAAGAGAAAATACCCGTTCTTACAAGTTATAATAATCACTATTTTACAATCACATCGAGACTGGCATAGGACACGACAGCTCAGTGGGGATGATGATGCAGCCAAACATTCGTCAGTTAACAAAGAAACAGAGTTTTCATGCAGACTGATTGATTCACACATGGCAGTGTGTCACACGTTAACTCTATGCTCCATTAAATCTCAGAGGGAAGAAACAGATCGTACTCACATCTCGAAGTCAGTGAGTGAACCCCCGGCCTCTTGCTCCCAACCCCCTGTTGGGCTTAAGAAGAAAAAAGTCAGGGAGTGACCAGGACTCCAGCGGAAGCGCAGCCAGCACTTTGTCAGGCACAGGTTCGGCTCGCCAAGGTCTGGCGCAGAAACGTTAGAGTGATGAGGAAGGGTCTGTGCAGGGGTTAGCATGAGCGACGTGGACCCCGCGAGTGGGTAGAGGAGGGGCGGGGCAAAGCCACGGCGTTTTGCACCGTCTGTGGTCTGAGGTTGGCTCCTCGGGAGGCTGAGGTGGTCCCAGGAGGAGTCAGGATGGGGGTGCAGGGGGTGGGTGTTTGGTGCCCCAGGACTGGGCTGCCTGGATCCCATATCTGGGTGCCTGGTCTAAGTCCCGGCTCCACTCCCAATGCCAACTTGCAGCTAACGCACAGCTGGGAGGCAGTGGGTGATGGCTCGAGGATCCAGTCCCTGCTGCTGCTGCCCACGTGGGAGACCTCAGTGGAGATCCAGGCACCTGCTCCCACCACGCGCCCCTGGTGATGCTGGCCCTCGGGGATCTAGAGAGGCGGCTTGCTCCAGACGGGATTCCAGCTGGGACTGGGGATGGGACCTTTGTGGATTTGCTTGGCTGCATTCCTTCCCAAAGCATGGCCCCAGCGAGGCCCCCACCCCCGAGTGTCCCCCGTGGTCTGACGTCCCAGCCGGTCCTGGGCCCTGGGAAGCCATCTGACGCCCGTGTCTGGAGGCTTCCGTGACGGCACCTGTGCCGTGGTGGGGATCTGGGGCGAGTCAGGGCGGCAGAGACTGTGCTCAGGAACAGGGGGCGAGTCCCCCGCTGCCACTCTCTCCCCTCTCGAGTATCCATGTGTGTTCTCGGCCTCATAGCGGGCCCCGGAGCAGCAGTCACGTCCGCCGGCCGTCCGCTTTCTCTCGCCTGGGCTCCCACCACCTAAGAGCTTCGGAACACGGGAGAAACCTCAGGGTGGCAGGAGGCCCCCCGGGGCCCCAGGAGAGAGCCCAGCCGTGCCGGGAAGCCTGCCACTGGTGCAGCAGGAGCCCTCCAGGGAGGGTCTTTCTCCCTCTCGAGTGGCTGTCGTCAGCCGTCCTGGTCCGTCCCAACCTTGTATTGGCTCAGATAAAAGCCGTGATCTTTGCAGGGGCTCGGAGAAACACAAACGTGCGTGGCCTCCCGTGCGGGGGCGGAGCCGGCTCCAGGACGTCTCTCTCAGCAGTGCCATCATCTGCCGACTTCTCACCAAGGGAGCTTTTCCTCTGCACAGGTTCACTTGGGTGTGGATGGTGCTGTTTCGGGAGCGACGCTGATCCCTCCTGAAGTATTTTCTGAGCCACCAAGGACGTGCCTGGCTGAGTATTGTAAAATGCAAACAGATTATTGCAGGCTTTTAAAGTGACACGTTGTTTTAGAGACATGTGCCACTTCACACATCTAATTGACTGTGACAATTAAAGAAAACAGCATGGATCAGGAAAGAAATACAGCAGGAAACCTAAGACGTAACATGTGGCTGACGGGGAGCTGGTAGCCTGCGCCCGGGGCGGGGGACGCCAGCTGGGGGGACTAGCAGCAACAGACGCCCTCTCGTCTCTGCCGCCCTAATTATCTTAGCCTACTTGTGATAGAAAATATATTGATAATTATTTAAAGCGAAATGACATCTTCTAAACGTTACATTTCGGATAGCCCGCTGACATAGTAATTACCAGGCACGCCGTCCCTCGCGGGAGGAACACACAAGTGCACTTCCCACGTCAAGTCATTACACATGCATGCCAGAAATTGGCCGGGCGCAGCCAGCGAGTGTCTTCGCCCTGCTCCTCTCCCAGGAGCGGAATCGGTTTTATCTCTTCGGGGGAAGCAGTCCCATTTACATTCCCTCACTCGCATGTTTAAAAGCCTAATGTCAAGAAATCCATTTGCTCTTTAATAAAAGTTATCATAACGTCCGGGGCGCTTGATTGATGGAGAGGCGGCCATCACCCCGCCGGCCCGCTGCCTTCTCCTGCCGCTGGAAACCCGAGGCGGGTTGCGACATTTACACTAGGTCAGAATAATAATGTCACCAAGATCACGTTCCCTGACAACAGCCCATTTGTCTCATTTAAATAATGAGCATGATTGGTGGAAATCGCAGGCTGTAACCCTAACACACAAAGGCAGCGACACACACAAGTCCATGAATAATACGTGCAGCCCCGGCAGGGCCAGCGGCCACCGTGTGCGATGGCTGGTCCTCTGCTCCACGAGACGGATTTGGTCCCGGTGCAGCTGCGGATGAGACAGATGGCAGTGTCTGGCGAGGCATGTTCCAGTCGGGGGCCCGGCTTCTCCGTGGTGGCCGTGGGGGCGGAGCTACGGGGCCCCTCTGATGGCTGTTGCCCTCCGTGACGCCCCAGTGCTGGCCCTTTGTGACCCACAGAGGAGCAGTGCATCACCCCGAGATCACCTGCACTTGGCAAATTGAAAATCTCGGAGAGCAGCCAAGCCACATCGCTGTAGCACGCCCCGCAAACAGCACCTGCCGAGGTGCACACGCGGCCGGGTCCTCTGTGACCTGGCTACAGCCGGCGGCGCCTGCAGAGGCTCAGGGTGTGCACCAGCACCAGGGCTGACGGAGGGAGCTGCTGGTGGAAGAGAGGGGAGGAACTGTTCGTGTGCATCCAATGACACGAAGCCACTCCACACTTCTCAGCCTCGTGATCGGGTGGATGCACGGCCCCTGAGCCGTGGCCTCTCCCTCGGGAATCGGAGTGGGTGAGGCTGCAAGCACAGGGCCTCTGCAACAGTCGATGCCCGTGGTGCGAGGCGCTCCGGTCACAGCCGGTTTGCAACCTTATCTTCCCCTCCTCTCTGTCCAGCTTCCACTAACTCACACCTGACAGCCCTGAAAATGAGCTCCGGACGCCCGTTCACTGTCACTCCTGGAGGCTTGGCAAGGCTCGGTTGGATGTGGTACCCTCCGTAACCTCTGGTCTGCGATGCCGTGAGCCATGGCTAAGCATCGCTGGCCCAGCACCTCCGGACGTCTCCCCCAGACTCCACCTTCCTAAGGTCGAGGGGGCCTCAGAGTGGACGGCGGGAGGGCCAGGCCGTGCTCAGTGGTGTACCGGGGTTTGAGTGCCCCCGTCTGTCGCCTGTCCTCCAGCTCAGATCACAGCCGTTCCGCCTGTTTTCTGGTTCCTCTTTGGCCCTCACAGCACGTCACCAGCCCTGTCTCTGTCCACTGGTTCCCCTTACAGACGGCCTCTCCGGGCCTGGGTTCTCAGCTCTGTAACTCTATCCCTGACCTGGGGATCATCTCCTTGGTCTGACCGCTCGTTTATCCCGGCCAGACGGCAGCATTTCCCCTGGATACTCCACTTTTCACCCAAACTCCAAATGTCTAAAATGGGCCACGGCACGTATAGGTCTGTGCTTTAAAAAAAATCCTGCTTCTGTTTTCTGTTTATTTATTTACTTTTCATCTTTATTTACTTTTCATCTACTTGAACAGCACAGAGAAAGAGAGAGATAGAGAGAGAGAGAGCGCGCGAGCGCACGCTTGCATCGGCTGATTCACTCCCCACACGGCTACGAGAGCCAGGGTTTGACCAGGCGGAAGCCGGAGTCTGGAAGGTTGTTCAGGACTCCCATCTCAGCACCGGGGCACAAACACGCGAGCCAGCCTCAGCTGCCTCCCGGGATACACGAGCAGGAAGCTGGATGGGAAGCGAGCAGCCAGAACTCAAACAGCCTCCGATATCGGACACAGGGCCCCCAGCGTCTGCACTTGGACTTCAAGGTCAGCTTCCTCCCAGGGGCTTTCCTGCACCCAGTTCCAGAGTCAGTGGCTTCCACGCCCTTTTTCTTAGCAGCCAGGATGGACAGGCCCCACGACCTGGAGACGGCACCGTGTCCTGTCTACCTCTGCTGTGACCTTGCCCACTGCTACCAGCGCTGAGGTCCTGGAAGAGCCAGCAGCCACGCATACGCCTTGGCTCAGTTTCTCTGGCCATCTCCCCTTTCTACCGCTGAGTCCAGGGTCCTCACGCGACTTTGAAGCTGTGGGCTCGAACAGCTTCCGCCCCCTGCCTCTGCCGCATTCCAGACGGAAGCGTGAACCCCAAGAACTCGCCATGCTCGGTTTCCCGTGGGAGTTTCTGCAGGAAGGGGCTTCAGCCCCCCTGCTGGCTCCTGGAAATGGCCTTGTGCTGTGGGTTAGCCCAGAGAGCGCAACACGATGAGGGGGGAGAGAGGGAGCAAAGACAGAAGGAGGAAGGCAGGAAGGAGCGGGAGATGGATCCGCGGCAGGCTCTGGCAGCACCCGAGGTCCCTCGGAGCCAGCACCTGCAAGGCTGACGCCGCCTGCCGTGCCTTGCACGCCCGCCTCCCCACTGTGCAAGACCTCCGTCCGCGTTCTGCCCCTGGTGCACCTGCCCCTGTGCCCCCGCCCCCGCGACTCCCTGGTCCCAGCAGGTGAAGCTGCAGAAATCCGGGCTCAGGGTCTCAGCCCCGCATTCCCTAGCTCTCCCCTTGTCACACTTCCGGACCAGCGCTGGTTTGCACCCTCAGCCCCTCTGCGGGCTGGCGGCTAGAACCGTGCTCAGTCTTGGTACCGGCTGGTGCTGCTAACCACAGCCACGGAGAGACACTCCACAGCTAGTTTTTTCATAAGATGAAATATGCCGGGAATCCAGAGGTGAGCGGCCGTTCCCAGAGCACTCTTTCCCATGAGGGACTGGGAGGAATTTGAACTTTGCTTGGATCTGCCAATGAGAGATAAGCGTAAGTGACGGACGAGGAAGAAAAAAAAGATTAAAACAGAGAAAGGGAAGTTTCGATCGCAGATGAAAGCTGTGCTGGCCTTGGGTCGACAGAAGAATGTTTGTGGCTGAGAATTTGTGCACTTCTCCGAGGGGGGTTCTGGGGTGTGTGGACGCGTGCCTCGGCCGGCCGCGGCCAGTGCTGACGGCGGCCACTCCGTGTGGGCATTGCTTCTTGAAATCAGCCCTTGAGTCACCCCTGTGCTGCTGTATGTCCCCTGATGTCTTCTCAGAGTGGTCCCTGACAGGACAGGAACCCACCTGCTCAGGGACGTCTGTGTCCTTGTTAAGTCACGTGTGCCTCGTTGGAAGGTTGGACCACCCGTGGGACCTACACTCATTCCTTATGTCTCCCCCACCCACCTGCCTCCTGGAGTTTATAAACTGAAGTGCCCTGACCCAACCCAGGAGGCCCCCAAACAGAAAAGACCACTGTCAAAGAACAGGGGTGCATAGTAGGGGCTTACCCAAGTAAGGGCTTAATCACGGCTACTTCCCCTTGCGAACCGTCTTCGGTGGCACGACGGTGTGTGGAAGGTGACACACATGTGAGCGTCAGACCTGGGCACGTTGCCACCTCGAGTCAGCGTCCGAGCCCACCGGAGTCTCGGCTTACTCACGTGGACCGTGAAGTTCTGACCTCACGTCCGTCATGGAGCACGCGGGGCCGCCACGCACGCGGAGGGTGCAGCCACAGCCAGGCAGGGCTGTTGTCGTCAGACACTGAGAGTATTGCTGGCCCCTGCTACATCAGCAGGAGCACTGTGGCGTCAAGTAGCACAAAGCAGTGGCGTTGGTGGATGTCGCGGGCTGCACGCCCCAGCCCGTGTGCCACGCGTGTAAGATCCTGGGGGCCAGGGCTTGGCTTTACCCCGCCTCAGGAGTCAACACTTACTAAAGGTGAAATGCACCAGTGGGCTCGTCAGCGCTTCCCTTGGCTGTGGGTCCGTGCCTCCCGAGGTCTCCCATCACGACGTGGTACTACGGACGTCTCCTCTCCCGCTACACCACCTTGCAGGCTGGCTGCGCTTTCTTTTAGATTCTACCAAACCGTTTCCTGTTGTTTTGAATCGTTTAGTTTCGTGGAACTCCTGTGTGTAAGTAACAGCGTAATAGGCGTGAGCAGCTGGAGGTTACGATGTCAAATCAACTCAGATACAGGGCGTCCGACTCCTCTTAACTCAGCCAATGACTCGGAAAAAAATTAAGATAAATCTAAGCAGGTTTTTGCCAAGTCATTGTGATTTTTGAAAAGGCTCTGGCAGGATCTTCGAAAAATTTGCATCCGCCTCGAAAGCTTGTCTACCAGAAACTGGAAACCCAGTGCGACTGTGAGTGGCCAAGATATTAAACACCAAGTATCAGGGGTAATTACGGGAAATCTGACAAAACCCTAAACTGTGCATGGAGGGGCAGGAGAGACACGGTCTGCTTAGACATTATAATGGCTCCCAAGCCTTTATACTGTCAATCAAAGGCGCTCCGAACGGCCTGGGGTTCATTTACATGGGGAGATCTGCCGTGGGCGGCAGCCACAGGACACAGGGTTTCAAACGTAAATATTGCTGGCGTTTCAAACATGTTGCTTTTTTTTCCATCTTAATGTATTGGAAACCAGCAATATCTTTTATTACTTTGGGCTCCATCAGCTTGTTTGGTCAAACGCTGCGATCATGGAAAACCATGACCGGTTTCCTGGGATGCAGATTTCACCTGTGACCTATATCCCGGGATATTAGCATATGCCAAATACATCACGCGAGGCGCGCGCTGTCAGGGCGCCCGGCGTGGGTCTCCCTTAATGTGTGCCATCATGATACGTATGGAGGTAGTCACCCTGTCACTATTTTTGTTGCCAAAAATAGCTTCAGCATTCTTTTTACCAGCAGCGAGCCTTTTCGGGATTGCTTTGCAAAGTGATGGGCTATTTCTTTTTTTTTTTAAATAAAACTGCCAATCAACAGGGCAGCCGCTGACTAATCTAATGAAATCAGACTGTTGCCCTAGACTTACTTTCAGTAAATAGAGGAAAATGGGAAATTATGTCTATTTATTAAAGCCGCTTAAAACTTAACCGTGAAATGTCAGGCAAACCCCCAGGGAGACACGTGTTTATCTCTGCATATTTTTTGCGACAATTAACTTAGTTAATTTCGGGAGCGGATTCTTCCTCTCTGATGTTTGTGCAACTCCGATCAGCTTCAGGAGTGGTCACTCTGGGGCCGAGCCGTCCTGGTGACAGCAGCAGCGTCAGCCTCCCCTGGAACACTGCAGCCCAGTGACGTCCTGCACTCGCCCTGTGAGCAGCGTGCAGGCCTCCATCTGAGGGGGAGCCGCCTCGAGGCCGCGCTGTGTGGTGTTGTGGGTCTCCGCGCTGCACGGCGTCTGCTTCCCCAGCTTCTAAGGAGGTGCTGGAGGTGAGGCTGGGGGCAGCTCCGAGGGTCCTGGTGGCGGACGCTGTGTCGTGGCTGCGACATGGACGTGGATATCTCTGCCTCTGAGCTTCGGCGGGAGCTGGGCTCCTGGTGCACTTGAACTTGGGGCGGTGGGGAGCAGCCGCACAGCCTCCCCGTGAGAGCCTCTGTAGGGCCCTCATCCACTGCTCTCGCTTCCCTGCAACTTCTCTGCGGAAGAAAATAAAGATCGTCGGAACACGTCTTCTCTTTTAAGATTTATCTTATTTTATTTGAATTGCAGAGTCACAGAGAGAGAGAGAGGGAGACAGAAAAAGAGAGAGATCTTCCATCTGCTGTTTCACTCCCCTAATGGCCGCAATAGTCTGGAGCCAGGAGCTTCCTCCTGGTCTCCCATGGGGTGCAGGGCCCAAGCACTTGGGCCATCCTCCACTGCCCTCCTGGGCCACAGCAGAGAGCTGGACTGGAAGGGGGGCAACCAGGACAGAATCTGGTGCCCCAACCGGGACTAGTACCCGGGGTGCCGGCGCCGCAGGTGTGGGATTAGCCTAGAGTGCCGGCCCACACACACACACTTTTTAAAATTTATTTTTAATTTTTTATTTCTAAAAAGAGAACAGATTTCATGCATTTCATGTATATGGTTTTTAAAAAAGATTTATTTATTTACTTGAAAGTCAGAGTTATACAGAGAGAGAAGGAGAGGCAGTCAGAGAGAGAGAGAGAGAGAGAGAGAGATCTTCCATCTGCTGGTTCACTCCCCAATTGGCCACAATGGCTGGAGCTGGGCCGATCTGAAGCCAGGAGCCAGGAGCCCTCCTCTGGGTCTCCCATGCAGGTGCAGGGGCCCAAGGACTTAGACCATCTTCTACTGTTACCCTAGGCCACAGCAGAGAGCTGGATTGGAAGTGGAGCAGCCAGAACTCAAACTGGCGCCCATATGGGATGCCGGCACTGCAGGAGGCGGCTGTACCCGCTACGCCACAGCCTCGGTCCCATCATAAACACAGTTTGAAGAGCACAGTGAAACCTCCCTCCCTCCCTTCTCTCTCCTTCCCCCTTGGTTCTTTCCCGATTTTTCTTTTAATTTTTACAATGGCATACTTTTGATTTTCTTTCTAATCACAAGCTCGACTCTCCACTCACTAAAGAATTTGACAAGAAGTAAGTAGAGAAACCGCTGTTCCCCAAGAGTACAGCCAAGGGCTCTAGCCCATCATCAAGTCTCAAAGTGGCGAGAAGAGAGAGCAGGTGCCTCTGCTGACTCACTCCCACGCCCCCCGCAGTGCTGGGGACGGGGGACGCTGGGGGCCCAGAGCGCAGGGCAGGTCTCCCACACAGGCTGCCAGAACCAGGAAGCTGAGCCATCGCCTGCCGCCTCCCAGGGTCGGCAGTGACAAGAGGCTGGAGCCTGCAGCCAGAGTGCAGGGTAAACCCAGGTGCTCCGGTGTGGGCCATGGGCATCTCAGCTTGTAGGCCAAACTCTCGCTCCTGCATTCTCAGCGGCAAAACCCGGAGCTCGTCTTCCGATCAGTAGGCTCCGTTCCTGCTCTGACTCTGCAGCCAGGCGTGACCACACGGGCAGGCATTTCAGTTCGCAGGTTGGTTTCTCTGTCTCGTGTGGGCCGTGCTAACCAGGCGCTCTATGCTAGAGCCCCACTCGAGGTGAGCGGCTTTCAGATCGCAGGAGTTGCCTGCTCTTCTTGAACATCTTCATGCCTGGAGGCCGCGTCTGGGGGTCGGTGTGGGTGAACGCGGAGGCGGGCCATCCGCCCAGCCAGCAGGGGGCGCTACCTGTCGGGATTTGTCTGAGCTCTCACAATGCTTTACAGCAGGCATCCGGAAGAAAGCAGAGGAAGACAGCTCTGCCTTGCGCCAGAGTTGGCCCAGCTCTCAGCACAGCCATGGCCCACTCAGCACCACAGGAGATGTGCGCCAGACCTCCGGTAGCCACAGCTCCTCCCTCCACGTCGGAGCGCACCGGCAGCTGAGACCAGCACCACCTGCCTGCAGAACCGAGGGTTTGTCAGTTTCAACATCAGTGGGTCCAGGACCTCAAGGGACATTTCCACCAATAAATGCATCCTAAGAAGACCCTGCTCATATGAATTTCTTAACACAAAAATGTCCTCGCTGCAGCAAATAGGAGCGACAGGAAGAAATGAGCAGGCACAAAGCACGAGCAGACTTGCCGGGTGAAGAACTTAGTTTTCTTTTCTGTCACCCAGAAATGAGCACAAAGTGGGCACAACCACCTTTCACTCCCACCAGAACTACCCAAACGTCTCAGAAAATCAGATACCCACTGTGAAAGCACCATAGTACAAATTTATGGAGAGAGTTGGGTTTTTTCTTCTTGGGCTGTGAGGTGTAGGCTTGCAAGTGCATTAGGGTTTAGCTCAATGGAAAGTTGGTATGAATCCAACAAAATCGAATGTGTTTCAGCAGACAAACTCGTGGTGCTTTCCTTGTATAATGAACCTCTATTTTGTGGCTGACATCATCATCGGGACAAGGAGGCGCAGCTGAAGCAAAGCCACAAACACCGCTCCCCCTGGGGCAGGTAGTGGGCTACTATCTCAGTTTCCACCACCTTTTTGTCCATTTTCCAGGACAGGCTGTAGGAGCGCCCACTAGCGTCACACCTGCTCTGTGCTTGTCACGCAGACAAAGGAGAGGAACATACTCCCCTCACTGCCATCTCTGCTTGTTTACTCTCCAGATTAATGTCTGTGATTCCGCACAGGGAGAGCTGTGGGTGGGCTTTCCCCAGGCAGATGGGTGGGAAGGGGTGACCAGGAGGAGGGCTGGACCACAGCGCCACGGGGGCCGGAGTGGAGGAGTCGCGGACTCAGGTCCGGTGGGGCCCTGCCGTGAGCACTTTGCTGAGTCATGGCCCGCGAGCACCTCCAGGAAGCACCCGGGGCATGTGTGCCTGCAAGACAAGTAGTTCCTCGTGCCGGGGGCTGGGGACAGTGAGGGGGAGACGACACCACAGCACCTGCCCGGGTCTCTGTGGACTGCACCCAGGCGGACCTGGGTTAAGAGCTGGGTATGCAGGCGGCACGCATCACGGTGCTGCGGTCAGCAAAGGCACAGAGCCAACCGCAGGGTTGGGCCCCGCCACGTGCTGTCACCAGAGGGTGGCTGCATGGAGGGAGCTGGCCAGCAGCAGCCCTAGAGAACACCTGGAAAGTTCTACCCGGTTCCAGAGCCAGGTTTTTCTTTTAATTTTTCTTTTAATTTTTTTTAAAGATTTATTTTATTTATTTGACAGTACAGAGAAAGGTAGAGACAGAGAGAGTGAGGTCTTCTATCCGCTGGTTCACTCCCCAGATGGCCGCAACGGCCAGAGCTGTGCCAGTCCAAAGCCAGGAGCCAGGAGCCTCTTCCAGGTCTCCCATGTGAGTGCAGGGGCCCAAGGACTTGCGTCATCTTCTACTGCTTTCTCAGGCCACAGCAGAGAGCTGGATGGGAAGAGGAGCAGCCAGGACCAGAACCGGCACCCATATGGGATGCCGACGCTTCAGGCCAAGGCATTAACCCGCTGCACCACAAGGCCGGCCCCTGGAGCCAGTTCTTAGACAGCAGTTGGAACTTTCTGAAGTTATATCCAAATCTATGCTATCACAGTTCCTATTAGCAGTGATTTGGTGGGACTTGAACCAGCAGCTTTGCTAGCCCCGCTAACGATCATCTGTAACCTGGTGGGCACGGCATTTATTTGGGTAACCCCACTGAGTTCTGGCCCTGAGGGCTTGTTAGTGTTCACTGCTTCAGTTAGCGTCGTATGGCCATCCGGGCGTGGTGGTCTAGAGATGGTTTGCAGCTGTGGGGCTCCTAGCTGACTGGGGACAGAGTGCGACGCGCAAAATATGCTTCAGCGACTTCACACCCACATGTTCTTGTTGCGTGTCTGGTAACAACTTAGATGTCCTGGGCAGGTACAACAGGCCACCGCCCTTGTAGGTTTAGGACGAACGCGATGACTTGCGCCCAGAATCTAGGCTAGGGGCTGAGGCAGTGGGCGCGGTGGGGTTCGGTGCCAGGACACGGGGAGCTCGGAAGAGGCAGCCGCTGGGACTCAGAGCCTTTGGAGGCAACGGAGGCAACGTGGACGGACGCTCCGCCAAGCACCCAGCGCAGTGGCCCTTTCATTCCCCGGGCCCGCCCCCGGCCCTGTCACTTTGGAGCTGGACTCCGGCAGGTGTCACGCCCAGCTGCCAGGGTTGCAGGTTGGGGATCTGTTTCATACGGGCGTGAGCCAAAAATGTAGAAATCGCTGGAGCCACAGAGAGGCTGCCGCTCTGTGTTACGCCCCTGGGGAAGCTGTGACTATGTGCCCATTGCTCAGGCGGGGAAGGGCGGGTCAGGCAGGTGAGTGACAGCAGATACAGACCTGGACTTTTGTACCTCTCAGAGAGCAGGGGGCCGTGGAGGAGGAAGGCTGGTACATTTGCCAAATTGGGAGTACGGTGCTCAGAGTGCCAAAAATGGGGCCCGTGGACTGCGTCCTCTACGGGACATGAAGTGACCACATGTGAGAAGGGGGCCGCCCAGCCCTGGGAAGCAGGAGGCGTCTCCGGAAGCAACGTGCAGCCTGCAGGGGGACGCACCGTGAGGAGCGAGCCCTAGAGGAAGTGATCTGAGACCACGGAAGGAGGACCGAGGTGCACAGTGAAACCAAGCCACGTCTTCGTGGGTTTCCACCACACGTAAGAAAATAAACCGAATGCACACAGCCCCGAGGAGGACCACGGCGGCACGTGGCTGTCCAGCCTCCTGCCCCGAGATCAGTACACGAGAAACGCACCGTCACCGAGACGCTGGGCGAGCAGCTGAGGAATGCGTCCCTGGGAGGCCTCAGCGGGCCCTCTGACGGTGCCGGGGCTGCCGTGGCGGGGACGTGGAATCACTCACAGCGCAGGAATGCGTCCGTGCAGACCGTGGGTGGAGTGAGTGCCGATAACTCAGAAACGCTGCTGCCGTGAGGCCCACACCTACGGTCTGACGCACCAGCTCTGTCACGGATGCAGAAAGTCGCTCTGACAAGTTCAAGATCCTGTGAGGCTGGGCTCCCGCGCTCACGGGAGGCATTCGGCATGTGGAGGAGGGTGCGGTGATGGACACAGCCCAGGCTGCAGGACACAGTCGCCTTCCGGGGCCATCAATCTCGGCGGGCAGCTGGGAGAAGCAGGCGATCCCTGGACTTTGTCACCCGCGGCTTCCCCCACGAGGGGCGGGGAAGGCACTCTCGCCTGACCTTGGCAGGGACCCATGCGTTGCCTTAAAATGAGTTCAGCTCCAAAACATTCGACCTGTGGACGTGCTTGTCCCCTAACCTGCTCCACAAGACGGTCCTGGCTTCATTGCCCGGCGCCCCAGGCAGCCTTCAACACAGCTCACGTGGGGCACAGAGGAAGGGGGAGACACGTCTGATCCGCTGGATGAGGCACCCTGGGACAGCCACTGTCAGCCGAGTCCCGCCCACAGCAGGGGAGAAACCATGGTTACTCTTAGGAGGGGGTGGAGAAAACTGGCCACAGATAAATAAGGACCGAGTGTCACGTGCACCTGGAACCCACTCCACTCTCCACCAGGCTTCACTTAAAACCGCCAAGCATAATTTTAAATTTAATAATTTAATTTAGTAATTAAAAATGCTGAGCACCAGATTTTTGTCTTATCACTGTCTTAATAAACAATTTCACATCCGTACCCTTAGTGTCTTGATGCAAACAGGACAGAAATTCCCAGCCCCAGCTACCTGCCCTAGGTCTCTTGTAGAAATTCCTTTTGTTAATTGCACTACTCAGCTCGTTATCCATTACTGATGGCCAGATACAGCCGGGCCGCCCAGCTCTAGCGGAACAAGATGGGGGAGGCCTTTAGCCTAGCGGTTAAGCCACCCCCTCCCATGTCAGGTGGCCGGGTGCAGAACCCAGCTCTGGATTCCGACCACAGCTCCCGGCTTCTGTGGGGCGAGGAGGTGGCAGCAGCACTCAAGTCCCTGGACCCCTGCCGCCACCTTGGAGCCCTGGGTTGAGTTCCTGGCTCCCAGCCTTGGCTGCAGCCCCGCCCTGGCTGCCTCCCATTTACAGGTAGGGAGTAAGCCAGCAGATGGGAACCCCGGAGCTCAATCAATCTCCCTGTCTCCTTCCCTCTCCCTCCCTCCCTCTCCCTCCTACTCTCCCTCCCTCTCTCCCTCTCTCTCTCCCTCCATCTCTCCCTCCCTCTCCCTACCTTCCTCCCCCCCGTCTCCCTCTTTCCCTCCTTCTCTCTCTCCCTCTCTCTCTCTCTGTCTCCCTCCTTCCCTCTCCCTCCCACTCTCCCTCCCTCTCTCCCTTTCTCTACCTTCCTCCCCCCTCCTTCTCTCCCCCTCTTCCCCTCCTTCTCTCCCTCCCTCTCTCTCTGACTCCCTCCCTCGCTCTCTCTCCCTCTCTCTCCCTCCCTCCCTCTCCCTTCCTCCCTCCCTCTCCCTCCCACTCTCCCTGCCTCTCTCCCTCCTTCTCTCTCCCTCCCACTCTCCCTCCCTCTCTCCCTCTCCCTACCTTCCTCCCCCCCTTCTCTCTCCCTCTTTCCTCCTTCTCTCCCTCCCCCCCTTCTCCCTCCCTCCCTCTCTCTCCCTCTCCCTCCCTTCCTCTCTCTCTCCTTCTCTCTCCCCCCCTCTCTTTCTCCCTATCTCTGCTTCTCATTTTTTTTTTCTTTAAAAAAAAGAAACAACAGGAAATCACAGCTTGCCCGGCGCCCCCCCCCCCAGCCGGGATGCAGGAGGAGGTCGGTGTATGGTGTACGGTGTGCGGTGTATGGGGAACCGGGAGGATGAAGAGACCGGGCAGCGCAGGACAAGGCCCCGGTAGTTGCGGTCCAGCACTCGAGGCAGACGCAAAGCCGCGAGCTCCGTGGGAAAATGGTGTTTTCCGAGTTCAACCCCAGCGGTGCGGAGGCTGCAACAGCAGAGGGAAAGCCGTGGGCAATCGAGCGGTACTGAACGGCCTCTAGGATAGAAAAGGAAGGAATTCCTTTTTCATAGGAATAGTCTGGATTCTTGAAAGCAGAGTGTCAGCTGGAGGGGGAGCAAAGCCGGGCGTCGGCCGCCGCGTCCCCTTGAGCTCTGTCGAGTGATCCCGGCGGACAGGGGCGTCCGCTCCCCCACTCAGCCTCCAGCGGCCGCCTTCGGGTGGTCGTTTTGCTGATCATCCGAGCCAGGAGAAACTGAATACAGGCGGCGGCAGCTTCCAGCTCTGTTTCCTCATGGAGTCCCCGTGATAACGTGCAGCAAAGGTTGAAGATGATTTCCAAATGCTACGAAAAATACCGCATTTGCACAAAATGCCTTTCAAAAGCCAAATGTTTCCTCCAACTCCTGCAGCTGTACAATGAGGCGAAGGCGTCCCCTGTCGCGATGTTGTGCCACCGGGTGTCTGAGCGCCGCCGAGCGCCGCCGAGTCTCTCAGTCTGAGGCCAGGAGGGTGGTGGAGACGGCTTTACTGAAGGGATTTGCCTCCCTTTGCTGCCTTTGCCCCCAGGCCCACGCCCTCTGCTTTTGGCTTCTCCGCGCCCCCAACCCCTGGAGGCCTCGCTCCAGGCAGCTGAGTCCCAGGCCCCTGGCCCCTGGAGGCTTGTTGGAGACAAAACTGCACCCAGGGCGATTGTCACAGCCCAGTGGCTGGTGTTCACGTTTCCGCCGTGCATCGGCCCCTCTGAGTGCTGCGGAGCGGCAGGGTGGAAGGCAGTGCCGAGCCCCAAACAGAGGCCGAGGTCCTAGCCCCTGGTGCCGCCACGGTGACCGTGTCAGGAAAGGCACACACCATTGCCGATGAGCAGGTGCAGGCGTGGTCATCCAGTGTGAGGAGGATTTGCACCCATTCCCACACACAGACACACCCACACACACACACACACGGAACTCCAGGGGAAGGCTGGCTCTTGGGAGGCATTTCGAACTCTGCTGATTTCCCAGGAATCCGCCCCACACTCCTTCTTCCAGCGTAGGAAATCCCTACCCTCTCCTCTTCCTCTAACACCGGTGGAGCCACGGAGTAGCCTGGGAGAAACTCCGTCGTCTCCATCGCGTGCTAACTGAGCAGTGACCCTGCTCCCCCAAAGGCCGCTTGTGCCGTGTGCAAGTCCACTTTGGCTTAGCTCCGCCACGGGCACCGTACAGATCATGCAAACACGTGCACTGTGTCACGGTTTAACCGCAGAGGTCTTGGGAACTGGGGCTCACGGGGTGTGGGCACACAGGCTCCCCCTGTCCCTGGAACCGGTCCAAGAGGCGCGCGCCAGGCAGGCGGGCAGTTCTCGCCCCTTTCAGAGTTAGGATCTCGGAGCCGTGAAGTCAGGTGCAAATGGCCCTGTCTGAGCTTTGCAGGGTGGGGCCCGCCGTCCAGGGCTATGACGTGTGTGAGCGTGAGGGCCGTGGGCCCTGTCCTGGCTGGGTCACGTGTGGACGGTGGGATACACTGGAGCTGCGTTCATCTCTCTCTGGCCATCGAGTTGTGAGTTCAGAAACGTCAGTGGGCTGTGGTACAACGGCCCCTGGTGCCCCAGAACACGAGCAAGGCGGAGCCAGGGCTTCCTGCGTGAGAGCCGGACGCATTCTGTGAAAGCCACGTCGGAGGCAGAGCGTGCCTCGCCCGCAGTGTGCACGCTTTGTGTTGGCCGTGCTGGTGTAGACTGAGCCGAAGACACCATGAGCCTGGCACCTGGGGTAAAAAATGGGCCATCGGTCCCTCCGGCAGTCAGCTAACCTCGAGAGGTCCAGTTTTCTCATTCACACTGTGCGGCCCCGATCACTTCTCAGATTTTGCAAACATTCGTGAACGCAAACTTTGGCCAAAGCCAGTCTGATCGGATGAGGGGACTCAGGGCTAAGAACCCTTGGAGGTCTTTCTTCCTCCCCAGCTGTTGGGTGAAATCCTGATTGTGAATGACTGTGGTTGTGGGTCGTGGACCCTCTGCAGGGCCGGCCCTCCTAGCGCGGTGCCAACACTCACCGCACCTACAACCCCTTCCTCCCTCCTAACGCTTCCTTCACCCCCGGTCAGTTCTGAGCGCGGTGCTGCAGGCCGGAAGCCATCCCGGCAACCCAGCAAGGTTCAGCTGAGTGAGTCCTGAAAGGCACGGGCACACGCGCACCTGCCGTCCCCTGAGACTTCCCCATCCAACAGGCCGTGGCGGAGTTTTTCTTCCACATCGCAGTCACGCCTGGCCACGCTCTGGGACTCTGGCTATGGTTTGTCAAAGCAAACAAGCACAGGCAAGCAAACAGCCAGCCCACTTCCGGAAGAGACACAAGCAGCCACAGGGCAGGGCTCAGCCACAGCCCCAGTGCCAAGCAGGGATGGGCGTGCAGACCGGCGTCCGGGACACCTCGTGCGACTGTATGAACAGCCCGCCGGTGGCAGGTGGACTCACGTCTCTGTTTTGAAAACATCGACACTGTTGTTCTCTGTGATCATTTTCAGTGGCTGAGAATTCACTGTTACTTTGCGTTTGTAAACAGCTCTCATTCCATAATCTCTCAGTGGGACCCAGGCAAGTCCTTACACTTTATTTTTAGATTCCAGGCCTGGTTCAAGGTGTGTGACAGTGCATCAGGGCAAAGGGGTTGCTGCTGATGCTGTCTCCCCTCTCCCCTCTCCTGTCCTCATCCACATCACTCAGTTCTCTCTGGGGTCCACCAAGTGCCTTGGTCTCAGTCTCCTCCATAATGCAACAGTTGCCGCAAACATTGTTTAGTTCAGTCTTAGAGTTTCTGCAAATCCGAACCCTGACCCTGAGCGTGGTTTCACTGGATGCTCTGCTCAGTCTCCCGACAGACACCCAGATGCTCGCTGGGCTGTGTTCTCAACGGAGGCAGGACTGGGGGAAGGGTTCCCACTCAAGCTCCCTAGGCCGAGGGCAGAAGCCACAAACTTCGGGCTGGGGGAGTCGAGTCAGCCTATTTCTTTTTTCTTCTTTGTCTTAGATTTTTTATTTATTTATTTGACAGGTAGAGTTACAGACAGTGAGAGGGAGCAACAGAGAGAAAGGTCGCCCCTTCCGTTGGTTCACCCCCCAAATGGCCGCTACGGCTGGCGCTGTGCCGATCTGAAGCCAGGAGCCAGGTGCTTCTCCTGGTCTCCCATGCGGGTGCAGGGTCCAAGCACTTGGGCCATCCTCCACTGCCTTCCCGGGCCACAGCAGAGAGCTAGACTGGAAGAGGAGCAACTGGGACTAGAACCTGGTGCCCATACGGGATGCCGGCGCCACAGGCAGAGGAGTAGCCAAGTGAGCCACGGCGCCGGGCCCTCATGTCAGCCTATTTATACAGAGCCAGCCAGAGACACAGCCTGCTCCTGCGTGTCTCCCAGTCCAGACCTGCGCCGGCCTTCTCTGCTCAGGGAAGGTCCCCGGGGGCTCACCCTGGGTGCCGTGAAGGGGGTCGACAGGAGGCCTGTCTCAGCTCATCTGAGGGGCTACAGGAAAGCTGTGGGGGCTGGACACTGACCAGCAGAAATGGATTTATCCCCTTTCCAGAGGCCACAAGGTCCCAGACAACGAAGCCCCATGTCTAAGGTGCCCTGGGCCCCACCGATGGCTTCTCCATTGTCTCCTTGCTCGGAGGGATGGGAGGTCTGGGCTGGTTTTGCAGGAGCGTTTGCCTCACCCTGCCGGGCGGAACCCCACTCCCCAAAGCCCTGCCTCTCAATGCCACCCCCTCAGGGACTGAGTTTCCACAGGGAAGTGGAGGAGCACAAGCATTTAAAGTGTTAATTCCACACGCAAAATCCCTTCCACGCTGCCGCACAGTGGGCCGGGATCACAGGGGGAGTGGCTGTTTATTTGCTTATTAGGAGCAAGTTGTAGGACCCACATAAAGACAGTTTGCACCCAAATCAGTGCATCTCACAGCTTCAGTTCCCCACAAAGACTTTGTAGTATCCTTGTCTAGGCCACGCTTTCTTCATCCACGCATCTGTGGGCGGTCACGTCTTGGCGGTTGTGAATACTGGTGCAATGCACACAGAAGTGCAGACATCTCTCCAACAGAGATCACATTTCGAGTCTTCTGGGTAAATACCAGAAGTAGGGTCCCTCAACCGCAAGACTCAAGTGTTTCATTTTTTTTAAGATTTATTTATTTATTTGAAAGTTGGAGTTACACAGAGAGAGGAGAGGCAGAGAGAAAGAGAGAGGAGAGGCAGAGAGAGAGAGAGAGAGAGAGAGAGAGAGAGAGAGAGAGAGAGGTCTTCCATCCAGTGGTTCACTTCCCAGTTGGCCGCAATGGCCGGAGCTGCGCCTTTCTGAAGCCAGGAGTCAGGAGCTTCTTCTGGGTCTCCCATGCGGGTGCAGGGGCCCAAGGACTTGGGCATCTTCTACTGATTTCCCAGGCCATAGCAGAGAGCTGGATTGGAAGAGGAGCAGCTGGGTCTCGAACCAGCGCCCATATGGGATGCCAGCACTGCAGGCCAGGGCGGTAATCCACCGTGCCACAGCGCCGGCCCCTCAAGTGTTAATACTTCCGGAACTCTCCTCCTCTTTGCACAGCGGCAGCACCAGGCTGCATTTGCCTCCCAAGTGCACGAGGCTCCCCCTCCTCCATGTCCTTGTGCTACTCACTTTCCCTTACTTTCCGTCTTCCGACAGCAGAAAGTTCTGGGGGGTGGGAGGTGCTCCCCAGCCCTCTTCCCTGTCTGCCGGCCATCTGTACGTCTTCTTTTGAGAAATGGCGTTGAAGTTCTTCGCCCATTTTTAAATTCTGATTACTTGGTTCATTCTATAGAATTGATTTTTTTCTTGTATTTTGGACATTAACCCCAACTTCTGTTGGCGCAGACCAGGTACATTTTAAGGAAAGAGGGTTTGGGGTCAGCTGTCCGGAGGTTCATGGTTCAAGACCGAGCAACGCTGTTGGCTGGGCTCTGGTGATGGCTCTGGCTGGGAGTCACAGGCGCCCAGGGCCTCACACGGCCCGAGACGGGGAGTTCTCAGCCTCCTCACATGTCTCTTCTGGTCTCTCGCTCTCCCTACAAAGCCGCAGGGTTCAACCCTGGGGGCTGCACCCTCTCACCCAACCCCAATCTCCTCCCAAGGGTCCCGGCCTAACACCACTCTCAGGATAAGCCGACACTTTTTTCTGAAACTTTTCATTTATTTATTTACTTTATCTGGATGGCAGGGAGAGAAAGAGACAAATACATGTAGAAAGAGACAGAGAGACAGACAGACATCGCCATCTATAATTCATTCCTCAAACGTCCACCACAGCTGGGGCTGAGCCAAGGTGAAGCCGGGGCTCCAGATTCTCACTCCAGGCCTCCCCGGGGGGTCCTTGTCACCTGCTGCCTCCCAGGGGGTGCGGCGGATTGGGGAGCAGAGCTGGGACTTGAACCCACACACTCCACACTCTGACACGGGCTGCAGGCAGCTCACGCAGTATCCTAACTGCTACGTCTTCATGGACTTCCCATTTACACAAGGACGCCTTGGCGGATGCATTCAAACCACATTTCAACCACATCTGTGCTCACTGATCACCGCTGTTGCTTTTTCTTTTTTGAGTTCATTTTTTCTGATCTTATTTTTATTATTTCGCTGCTTATGCTAACTTTGGGGTTAGTGTGCTCATCTTTTGCTATTTCCTCGCAGCGTAGCTAAGGTACTTATTTGACATCTCTCCGTTTCTGAGAGAGATTTATTTCTAATAAATATCGATTTATTACTACTGTCTTTCCTCTTTGAGCTGCTTTTGCTGCATCCCAAATTTCCCATTATCACTTGGCTCAAGTAATTTCTCTTTTAACGTCCTTGTTGCCTCATTGATTATTAAGAAGCATGCTGTGGACCCAGCACCATGGCATAGTGGGCTAAGCCTCTGCCTGCGGCATCAGAATCCTACATGGGCGCTGGTTCGAGTCCCGGCTGCTCCTCTTCCAATCCAGCTCTCTGCTGTGGCCTGGGAAAGCAGTAGAAGATGGCCCAGGTCCTTGGGCCCCTGCACCCACATGGGAGACCCGGAGGAAGCTCCTGGCTCCTGGCTTCAGATCAGCCCAGCTCCAGCCATTGAGGCCATTTGGGGAGTGAACCAGTAGATGGAAGACCTTTCTCTCTCTCCCTGTCTCTCCCTCTCTCTGTCTGAGGCTCTGCCTCTCATATAAATAAATAAAATATTTTAATGTTTAATTTTTATGTGCTAGTGAATTTCCCAAAATTGCTCCTGTTATGATTTCTACTTTCATGCCACTGTGGCTAGAAAAAAGGCACTTGTGTGACCGGCACCTTCTTAGGTTTGTTGAGATTTGTTTTGTGGCCTGAAAAATGTCCTTAGTGGGGTAGAGAATAAGGTGCACTATGGAACATTCTGTGCCTGTCTGTCAGGTGCGCTTGGTCCAAAGTGTCAGCCGGGTCTGATGTTTGCTTACCAGTTTTCTCTCTGGATGTTGGTTGTTGAAAGGGAGACACTGAAGTGGCTGTTACGAGACCTACTTCCTTTAGTATTTGCGCCACAGACTTGCCCTGATATAGTCCAGGTTAGGTCCCCTTGGTGAGCTCTCGCTTTGTAGGTCTGGGACGTCCTTCATATTGGTCACAGCTTTGACTTTGGATTTATCTTGTGTGATTCCCGCCTTTGGTTTCGGTCTCCGTGGGCTCTCTGTTCCCATTATTGCAAGGTAGCACCACCCTTAGGTCTCGTCTCTGTACCCATTGGGTCGCACTGTCTTGCTAGAACTTACTCCACTTCCATTGAAGGTCATCGTTGACCGGTGAGGACAGTGACTGCCACTTTGGTGTTTTCTGGTTGGGCTGCAGACACCTTGTTTCTTTCTTCTTTTCTTTCTGTTTTCCTTTTGTGGTTGGATGGTTTTCTTTACTGCCGTGCTTTCAATTAATTTTGTGTGTGTGCCTACTATGGATATGAGTCTGTGGCTTGCGTAGAAAATCTTGTGTGTTTAGAACTTAGGACTATTGAACTTTGATTGCATACAACTCCCCCATACTTTATGTTTTTTTAGGCCAGAATTTACATCATTTTGTCATATATATCTGTTGAATGGTATTTGTTCTATGGTTGTCATTAAAATTCTTTTAGTTCTAATTCTAGGGTTAACTTTTCTGAACACACCATCTGTTCCCTTCTGAATATGGCTCTGTCTTTCATATACCAGTGAGTTATGTGCTTTTGTAACTTTGATGTTATTAAAACGCAGACTTTTGCTTCAGCCTGGAGAATTGTCTTCAGCCATTCCTGTAAGGCATGCCTAATGGTGAGGCCCCTCCTTAACTGTTGTCTGTCTGGGGAAGTTTTTATTTCTATCTTGTGTTGGACAGACATTTTCCTTAATGAAGTGTCCTTGGTGTGGAGCTACTGGTTGGTTTTTGTTCGTTTCACACTCGTGCTATACCTGCCCGTGCTCTCCCGGCATGCGGGGTTTCTGCTCAAAGATCCGCGGGAGCTGCGCTCAGACCTCTGTGTGTGTGATGAGTTTCCCGTCGCTCGCTGCTCTCAGGAGTTTTCCTCCATCTTTGAGAGCTTGGTGCCTGTCCTGGGATTTCCTCTTCAGGCTGAATTCGAGTAGAGACCTCTGCTCTGCTCCCTGTGCCAGAACGGCCACATCTTTCCCCGGATTCGGGAAATCTTTGCCAATATCTCATCACATGCACTTTCCGGCTTCTTCTCTTATTCTCCTTCTTGGACTTCTACTACGGAGAAGTGACGCCTCCTGACGATGTCGGATGATTCCTGGAGGACGGAGGATTTCATTGTCGTCTTTTTTTTTTTAAATTATTTTGACCACTCTGATTGGTAACTTGTTCTGTGTTTCAACCTACCAGATCTTTCTTCAGCTGGATCGACTCTGCTAAAGATCTTTGTTTAATTCTTCATTTCAGTTACTGCGTTCTTCATGCACAGGGTTTCTTCTTTTTATCGTTTCTATTTCTTTGTCAAACTTCCTATTTTGTTTGTGCACTGTTTCCAAATGTTATTTAGTTTTTATCCATATATCCCTGCAGTCCACTGAACACCTTTAAGAAGATTAATCTGAATTCTTCATGAATCATTTCACGTTTCTCGTTTTCTTTGGGGTCCACGGTTGCAGCTTCACAGGGTCTTTCGTAGGCGTCGCGACCTCCTGACTTATCGCCATCCTCGTGTCCTCGCACTGGTGTCTCCACCTGAAGGAGACATTTTCTGGCTTTCCTGGGTATTTCTGGAAAGAACAGACTTCTACTCTTTAGTAAAAACTAGCCTGTGATTCTGAGTGGATCCGTTCACGACGGTCGCAGGCAGGCGGAGCTGGCTGTAGGCTGCTCGGGGTCTGAGTAAAGCAGCCGGCCGGGCTCTGGTACTGGGGCAGACCACTGCCCAGCTCTGCAGCCGGGCTGAGCTGCCTGAGGGCAGCCTGGGCCGCGGGATGCACTCCTGCCCAGGGGACAAAGCTGTTTGCATTCGGTTGCTGGACAGGACTGCAGGAGACACTCCACGTTGGGCAGAGTCCTTGATCCAGAGTACAGGAACCGTTACTTTGCTTGGTAGAAAGGTGCCGTCCTGGTTTGCCTTCCTGAGTAGAACCTTCAGAAGGGCTTTGAGACCGGCTGAGCACCCCACACTCTTCTGTGTGGTGGAAGGAACGGCCGCTCTGCTAAAATCCACCGTGCCGATCGTGTCCTCCCACATCCGGGGCCTGGGCTGGATTTTGAGATCACGCGCAACACTGAAGTCCAGGAAGCAAGCAACAGCCCCTGCTCTTGGCCCAGGTGGCATGTGGAGGCCCCGTTCTGCCTGAGCGCCATCTCAGGGTAAGGACCAGGCTGGCCTTCTTACCGCTTCAGCCAGGTTGGACGTGGGCTGGGGGTGCACCGGTCTCTCTGATCAGGCTGCAGTGTTGCCAGTATTTGCCTGTGGTTGAGTCTTGCGGGGTTGACCTCTGTCCACTCTTTGGACCTCAGCTCAGGTGCTCTGACGGAGACGTGTCCTTTGATCTCCTCGAGTGGGCTTCTTGGGGAATGTCCTGGACCCCGAGGGACGACGCGTGTCCCCTCCTGGTTTTCTTTCCCACAGTAGAGGCCACAGCCCCCGTGGATGCACTGTACCGATCTCAGGCCATGTGGTCCGAGTGACAACATCTCTATGTTCACGCTCGCACAGATCTCACTCTGCTCTGTGGCCCACGCAGGTGCCTCGGGCTCAGCCCCAGGTGCCCAGCAAGGTGTTCGTCTCTGTGGATGGCTACTGGTCATTTTCCCTGAGGGGCAGCATAATCGTGACCTCCTGTTCCACCACGCTGTCGGCGTCACGCCTGAAAAATAACTCTGGTTAAATGCTATGGCTTATCTATTTACTGCTTGCTTTAATATAAGTAGATGAACACGTGTATGTGTCACATCTGTCTATGAATATATGTATGTACATGTATATCATCCTTCTGTTCATCTGGGCTTCTACCAACCGGTAGTTCTATCTACAAAGAGACTTCACATGGTTCATGGAAAAGGCGATTAAAAATAAAAGACAGGAACTTTATTTCTCAACATAAGCTCCTGCAACTTCAAGGTTCTTTTTGACGGGATGAGACCAGCCATTCATCCATCCCTAGAAACTGGGGGTGACCCTGGGAGTTCAGCCACGTCAGTGCAGGCTGCTTCACGCCATTTACTAGAGCAGTCGGTGCCCCTTGCAGGTGTTTCTGAGTCACAGCGGGGCACTCGGCACCGCAAGGCAGCGCCCGCTGATTTCCCTGCTTGGGAGAGGCGTGAGCAGGAGCACTGTGGAGGCAGAACTCTTCCCGGTAAAGACTCCCTACGTGTTTCTGGTGTCTTTCTGCCAAAGCTTTGGCTAACTTCCTCAGAACACTCTCCAAGAAGCAAATGGTATTGTTCTATGTCCTTCCAGAAAGTCAACGAGCAACATGGCCCGAGCATGTGAGAAGCCCTTGCTCTCGCCCTGTCCACTCCCGCTCTGACTGGGCCACGTCCGCCTCTTGGTAGCCATTGCTGGGATCGCACTTTGTCTTCAGCATCATACTCCAGAGCCCTGGTCTTCTCCCACGGCCCTTCTTGGCAGGAATGTTCCACGATCTTGGCTCCTCTGGTCTGGAATTCCCACTGGAAGCCACTCTTGTCCACAGCAGATGTGGGTGCAACGGTTCTGGCACCCACCCAGTGGGAGGCTCATCCGCTTAACTTCATCAGTGAGAACCGCGTGTGCTGACCCGCGAGACATCTGCGGTTGGGCCACGATTTCCTCTGTTAGTTGCTGGGCCTTTTCAGTGAGGGCCTGCACGAGATGAATTTTTTTCCTTGCAGACTTGGATGGCTGCCACGGAGGGGTCCTGCTCAACCTCAGCACGTCCTGACTTACGATGAGTTTTCCATTTGTAAACTGCTGATCTCTTTGGGGTGGCTTCCCCATGAGCTATTTATAGAACATCAGTGATTTCCTCATTCCTCTACCGAAGCGTCACCATGAATTTGACGTTTGCTCCCATTTTAGCCAAGTTCAAGTTACTCTGATAGGAGCTTTTTCAAATTGATGCCTTAATCCCCTTACTGCCTAAAGCAGATCCTGTTCAGGTATGTTATAAAAATTAGCTCACATTTATTGGTGCAAATGTATTCTGAACTGTAGTCATGGACTTTCAGGAATATGCACTGTCCACGGAGATGCCTCGTGTGTATCCAGCTGCCAGGTGTCTGTTTATGAATGAACTGTTGTAGACAGCAGGTCAGAGGAGCAGAGGACGTCACCTCGGAGATTGTGGAAGCAAACAACGTGGACTTTTCCTCCAGAAGGCACGTGGGAGGTGGCAGGGCCACACGACAGCACCAGAGGCAATCTCACTGAGCTGAGGTAGGAAAAACTGGAGTTGCAGGAAGCCGTGGCATTTGAAATGTGCGGCTTACAACGCTGTAGTAGCCAAGGAATCAAGACAGAAACAGTGCCATGGAGTGACCATGAGCCCTGCCCTGAGCATGAACCCAGCACATGTGTGTTCAGTGAGATGTGCGGCTGTGCGGAGAGCTACAGGGAGCTCTCCAGCGAACCCCTGCGGAACTGACAGCAGGGCTCCGAGGCTGGGACTCCAGTCGGAGCGGAGAGACCGGCCATGAGCTGCTGGGTCAAGTGTTTCGTGAATTTGCTGGATGAGGCCAACATGCCTGTTACTACACAGCCTGACCAACAGGATTTGCCTTCAAACTTCTGGATGTTTGCCAATCTGACAGTGAGAAAAGATACCCAGTGTGGTTTTGATGTATGCTTCTCTAATTAAGACGAAAATGAATGTCTTTACACATAATTGCTACCTGAATTTTTTTACTGTGCCTTTTTGTGTCTAGCCTTTTTCCACTCAGAATTTATATATATATATATATATATATATATATAGAGAGAGAGAGAGAGAGAGAGAGAGAGAGAGAGAGACAGGGAGAGTTAGACAGTGAGAGAGACAGAAAGAAAGGTCTTCCTTGCGTTGGTTCACCCCCCAAAAGGCCGCCATGGCCAGTGCGCTGCACCAATCTGAAGCAGAATTTTTTTTTATATTTTTAGGCACCATTACGTATGAGAGATGTTAATTTTTTTCACCAGTCAAAATGTTTTGCTAGTTTGTCATTTCTTTTGATCCAGCAAGTATATGTATGTAGGCAGATACACACATGCATGTTGCACAAAAATTTTTAATATCAAAGATTCACATCATCCATTTCCACTTTTGGCAAGAATTCTCCTGTTGATTTACTACTCGTGTAGTTTTATTCTCCTCAGTGACCTCTAATGAAGACTGTAGCATTTTTCTGGCACATCATGTCGCATTCTCTCTCGGCTCCAACCTTCCACACTGCCCCACGTTTCGTCCCGGTCACAGTGGACAGCAGACTGGCCCACGAGCTCCGAGACTACTCTGCCTTCACCCCCTGCTCCTCGCTCGCTGCCTCTCTTCCTCGGTGGCATCCCTGTCCCCACTCAGACCCTTCCGCCTGCCCTCCTCCTCCCAGACGCACGTTCCTTCCCCCAGCCTTGGCTAAAGCGCTGTTGTCTCAGCGCGGATGTGACTGATGGTCTATTCGAGACAGAAGACTCCCCGGCCCCGACGCGCCCTCTCCTCCCACGCGTGGTGACTTTCCACAACTCCCAGCGTCACTAGGTGAAGGTGTTGTCATTTCCATACGGGCTGTTTCCAGTCCGTGCCCGCCCATACGCGTGGGAGCTTGATGCGTGAGCGATTTCTG
This sequence comes from Oryctolagus cuniculus, assembly GCF_964237555.1. Taxonomy (NCBI): domain Eukaryota; kingdom Metazoa; phylum Chordata; class Mammalia; order Lagomorpha; family Leporidae; genus Oryctolagus; species Oryctolagus cuniculus. The sequence continues at coordinate 95,454,769 of NC_091445.1, read as the reverse complement.
TGGAGTTCAAGTTGCCCTCACTGGTGATCCCCCGGCCCTGAGCAGCACAGAAGGTGCTCGGCAGGGACCGTCAGAGGACGGGGAGGACCCGCGGCGAGCACAGCCAGGCGTCCGACTCCCGGTCCCTGAAGCTGAGCTGGGAGCTCACGGTGAGCCGGCAGCCGCCTGCCCGGTTCAGGCCTCCCCTCTGCTCTGAAGGAAACAGCCTGTCCTGGAGGAGACGCCGGCCTTGCCTCTGACCCCCGTCCTGCTGACCCCTGCCCGTCCTGGGTACAGAGCCCCGTCCTGCTGACCCCTCCCCACCCTGGGTACAGAGCCCCGCCCTGCTGACCCCTCCCCACCCTGGGTACAGAGCCCCGTCCTGCTGACCCCTCCCCGCCCTGGGTACAGAGCCCCGCCCTGCTGACCCCTGCCCGTCCGGGGTACAGAGCCCCGTCCTGCTGACCCCTGCCCGCCCTGGGTACAGAGCCCCGTCCTGCTGACCCCTCCCCGCCCTGGGTACAGAGCCCCGTCCTGCTGACCCCTCCCTGTCCTGGGTACAGAGCCCTGCCCTGCTGACCCCTCCCCGCCCTGGGTACAGAGCCCCGCCCTGCTGACCCCTGCCCGTCCGGGGTACAGAGCCCCGTCCTGCTGACCCCTGCCCGCCCTGGGTACAGAGCCCCGTCCTGCTGACCCCTCCCCGCCCTGGGTACAGAGCCCCGTCCTGCTGACCCCTGCCCGTCCTGGGTACAGAGCCCCGTCCTGCTGACCCCTCCCCGCCCTGGGTACAGAGCCCCGTCCTGCTGACCCCTCCCTGCCCTGGGTACAGAGCCCCGTCCTGCTGACCCCTCCCTGCCCTGGGTACAGAGCCCCGTCCTGCTGACCCCTCCCCGCCCTGGGTACAGAGCCCCGCCCTGCTGACCCCTCCCTGTCCTGGGTACAGATACTTACAGCAGTTTTAGAGAAGATCAGCATTTCCAAGTCGTCACATGGAGAATTCCCTGCCCTTTTGTCCTGGGCCAGTTTGTCCCTGAAAAATGTCACAGTTTATGCTGATGGATGGCTGCACATTCCGCAAATAAACCCAGACCCTGCCATAATAATCAGACCTTAAAGTGAACGAAAACTCTTTCATCATGGGGCAGGCAGCGTCCATTGGATTGAAGTTTCATTTGTTTGTGTATTATGAGAAGGACGTGTGTACCCTGCCTCCAAGAGCAAACACACACACGTGTACACTCATGCACAAACATACCACACTCTCATGCATACACACACGTGTACACTCATGCACAAACATACCACACTCTCATGCATACACACACGTGTACACTCATGCACAAACATACCACACTCTCATGCATACACACACGTGTACACACATGCACAAACATACCACACTCTCATGCGTACACACACGTATACACTCATGCACAAACATACCACACTCTCATGCATACACACACGTGTACACTCATGCACATACCACACTCTCATGCATACACACGTGTACACTCATGCACAAACATACCACACTCTCATGCATACACACGTGTACACTCATGCACAAACATACCACACTCTCATGCATACACACACGTGTACACTCATGCACATACCACACTCTCATGCATACACACGTGTACACTCATGCACAAACATACCACACTCTCATGCATACACACGTGTACACTCATGCACAAACATACCACACTCTCATGCATACACTCACGTGTACACTCATGCACAAACATACCACACTCTCATGCATACACTCACGTGTACACTAGTGCACAAACATACCACACTCTCATGCATACACACACGTGTACACTAGTGCACAAACATACCACACTCTCATGCATACACTCACGTGTACACTCATGCACAAACATACCACACTCTCATGCATACACACACGTGTACACTAGTGCACAAACATACCACACTCTCATGCATACACACACGTGTACACTCATGCACAAACATACCACTCTCATGCATGCACACACGTGTACACTCATGCACAAACATACCACACTCTCATGCATACACACACGTGTACACTCATGCACATACCACACTCTCATGCATACACACACGTGTACACTCATGCACAAACATACCACACTCTCATGCATGCACACACGTGTACACACTCAGCCACCAACTCTGCATGCCAACCTGATCGTCCTTCAAGGCGGGCCCTTTGCTGTCCTCCCGTGTCACCTCACCCCTTGTCTGCTCAGAGCTTGGAGCCTCCCCTTGGCTGAGTGGTCAGCGCCTCAGGCTTGAGAGGAGGAGGAACAAGACGTAAGGACCTGTCTTCCCTACCTTCTCCTACCGGGTGCTGCTCCAGCTCCCTGGCCGGCCTCCTCGCCCAGCTCGCTTCCCGTGTTGGGGTGAGTGAGGACACAGAGGGACCTGACCCCTGTACTGCATTTTTCATGTAACATTGGACGTGGACAGACTACTCATTTTGAAACAAATACAAAATCTCAGTTCCCTTTCGTTTTCTTTATTTGGGAGCTGGCACTGTGGTTCCCGTGTGATGGTACAGTGGGTGAGGGCCCTGCCTGTAACGCCTGCGTCCGATGGGAGCGCTGGTCCCAGTCCTGGCTGCTTGGCCCCGTCCCCATGTGGGAGACCTGGATGGAGTTCCTGGCTCTTGACTGCGGCTTGGCCCAGCCCTGGGCTGTTTGGGGAGTGAACCAGGCAATGGACAATCTCTTTCTCTAACTCTGCCTTTCAATATAAACTTTTTTTTTTCAAAAAAGAGAAAAAAAAGAGAACTGGTATTGTACTTGACGTGATCCCTGTGAGGGTGTCCTGCGAGGATGGCGGTGGGGTGTGGTCACTCACACCCGTGACCTTGAGGAGCGGACAGCTGCTCCCTGCACGCCCCCGGCTCAACTTGTTTCTCTGCATCTCAGTTTCCCTGTCAGTTCAACAAGACACCGATGCCTTGGGAACCATGTCTTTCCTGATGATCCACCACTTTTAGAATCAGTCCTCCTGCTCGCCTGTGCCCTGGGACCTGGGGCGCCTGCGGGGCTCCCTCCCATGGCGCCTGGACAGCTCTATCAGCCTTGTGGCCCTCAGCAGGTGCCGGGAGAAGTGTGTCCCACCAGTGGACGAGAGGATGGGGAGCCGTGCAGGGCCAGGGGGTGGGGAAGGGAGCCGAGGGGCTGTCACACTGTCTGTGCCCCTTTGGGGCTGGGAGTTGGACGAAGTGAGGTGTCAGAGCTCAGCTGACATGGCTGGGGGGGATCTTGAGGGGCAGGGCCCTGACTTCTGCCTCTTCCCTGGTGGCAGGAGATTTTCTGCCCAAGTTGAGAAGCTAAGTCCTTGCTTGGTCCCAGAGCCGCTCGGTGCCCGGCGATAGGCACTTAATGAATACCCTGAATTCTAACGAACCCAGGTGGAATCTGTGACCCTTTCACAAGTACAATAATCAAACAAAACACTACGTAGTAGAGCCACAAGTGGACAAGCACTGCAACTGTAAGCCACACGGTGACGGGACACAGGCTCCTGCCACCCTCGCCAGCTGCTCCCCCCACCTCAGCCACCATGCCCCCTCTGCACCCTCCTCGGGGGAGCCCTTGCGGACCCAGACCCCTTCCCTCTGTGTCTCTCAGCCTCTGACCCACAAAAGTCCTCAGTTCCTGCTCTGTGTTCCCAATGCCAGGTCAGCTTCCAGGAGGCTGAATTACCATGACCGTGACCATGCATCCGTGTGAGGGAGCTGGGATGTGTCTGTGTGTCTGTGCGTCCATGTGAGGGAGCTGGGATGTGTCCGTGTGTCTGTGCATCCGTGTGAGGGAGCTGGGATGTGTCCGTGCATCCGTGTGAGGGAGCTGGGATGTGTCCGTGTGTCTGTGCGTCCATGTGAGGGAGCTGGGATGTGTCCGTGTGTCTGTGCATCCGTGTGAGGGTGCTGGGATGTGTCCATATGTCCGTGCGTCCGTGTGAGGGAGCTGGGATGTGTCCATGTGTCTGTGCGTCTGTGTGAGGGAGCTGGGATGTGTCCGTGTGTCCATGCATCCATGTGAGGGAGCTGGGATGTGTCTGTGTGTCTGTGTGAGGGAGCTGGCATGTGTCCGTGTGTCCGTTTGTCCGTGTGTCCATGTGAGGGAGCTGGGATGTGTCCGTGTGTCCGTGTGCCCATGTGTCCATGTGTCCGTGTGTCTGTGTGTCCGTGTGAGGGAGCTGGAATGTGTCCGTGTGTCCGTGTGAGGGAGCTGGCATGTGTCCGTGTGTCTTTGTGAGGGAGCTGGCATGTGTCTGTGTGTCCGTGCATCCGTGTGAGGGAGCTGGGATGTGTCCGTGTGTCCGTGTGTCCGTGTGAGGGAGCTGGGATGTGTCCGTGTGTCTGTGCATCCATGTGAGGGAGCTGGGATGTGTCCGTGTGTCTGTGTGAGGGAGCTGGGATGTGTCCATGTGTCCGTGTGAGGGAGCTGGGATGTGTCCATGTGTCCGTTTGTCCATGTGTCCGTGTGAGGGAGCTGGGATGTGTCCGTGTGTCCGTGTGCCCGTGAGTCCATGTGTCCGTGTGTCTGTGCGTCCGTGTGAGAGAGCTGGGATGTGTCCGTGTGTCCGTGTGTCCGTGTGTCCGTGTGAGGGAGCTGGGATGTGTCCGTGTGTCCGTGTGTCCGTGCATCTGTGTGAGGGAGCTGGGATGTGTCTGTGTGTCCGTGTGTCTTTGTGAGGGAGCTGGCATGTGTCCATGTGTCCATGTGAGGGAGCTGGCATGTGTCCGTGTGTCTGTGTGAGGGAGCTGGGATGTGTCCGTGTGTCCGTGTGAGGGAGCTGGGATGTGTCCCTGTGTGTTTTTGTGAGGGAGCTGGGATGTGTCTGTGTGTCTGTGCATCCGTGTGAGGGAGCTGGGATGTGTCCGTGTGTCTGTGCATCCGTGTGAGGGATCTGGCATGTGTCCCTGCATCCGTGCATCCGTGTGAGGCAGCTGGGGTGTGTCCGTGTGTCGTGTGTCCATGTGAGGGAGCTGGGATGTGTCCGTGTGTCCGTGTGAGGGAGCTGGGATGTGTCCGTGTGTCCGTGTGTCCATGCGTCCGTGTGTCCATGTGAGGGAGCTGGGATGTGTCCGTGCATCCGTGTGAGGGAGCTGGGATGTGTCTGTGTGTCTGTGTGTCTTTGCGTCCGTGTGAGGGAGTTTGGATGTGTCCGTGTGTCCGTGCATCCGTGTGAGGGAGCTGGGATATGTCCGTGCATCCGTGTGAGGCAGCTGGGACATGTCCATGCGTCCGTGTGTCCGTGTGAGGCAGCTGGGATGTGTCCGTGTGTCCATGCGTCCGTGCATCCGTGTGAGGCAGCTGGGATGCAGGCCCTGCCCTGTGTTTTTACCCACGGTCATGTTAAGTTGGTTTTCAGTGAATCTGGCCAAGGAAGTAAATTCCTGAGAAACTAATTGTATCTTGTTTGAGCAACTCAACCCAGTTGAATCACATACTTAAAACTTGAAAACTTTGTATCTTATCTGAATTCATGCTGCTACACTTTCACTTCCAAAATACAAGTATCTGCCGGTTTTTTAATTAGGAACATGTTCATCTTGCCTTATTTCGGCAGGGATCAGATAACGAATGGTTTGCATTGCCACAAAGAATGAGAAGGTGGGTTCTGCCACAGATGGCGTGCGCACCATTCCGTCAACAGGAATTGAAGGGCAGAGCGCACTTCGAGGAGACGTGCTGAGTGTGCCTCCGTGGGTTTTCCTGAAGGATATCAGAGAAGTTGGGATCAAGTTAAGGCTACCTTCCTGGTGAGGTTCCTTTCTCTGTGCAGCTGTTGAAAACGAGAGATACGGTCACCGGTTGGAGATATTTGATGCAGACTTGGTTGGCGTGGTGGTCGCAGTGGTCCGCTTGGAAGCCTGCCTTCCTGGCAAGCAGCAGAGAGCGAGGCGCGTGGGCAACTGGACACTGCTCATCGTGATCTTTATTTGGAGAATAAAGGACTGCATAGCCCAGCACGCGGGACCTCTCAGTGACCACCGAGTCCCCGTGGATTGCCCAGCAGGTCCCCACTCACAGGACGGCCGAGCCCTTCCTGCTTCCTTCAGCCTGGCAGGAAGCACGGCGGCCACACGGCCGCCCCTCAACGCGGAGACTGTAAATTGCGTCACGGGGAGCCGCAGGTGGTCATTTTGTCCCCTGCTGCCGCCCTGTTCAGCGTGGGTGCTGAAGCCGCATCTCCCAAGTTCAGGGTCCTGTCAACCGTACAACCTTCAGGGCTGTGGCGCTATCGCCCGACCCCCACCCAGGATGGTGCAACACGCGCTTCCCTCCTCCTGTGCATCCCCTACCAGAAACAAAACCGCCTCATCCTCCCCACTCCCGCGGGCCCCCTTCCACCAGAGCAACTGCCAGCTCAGACCAAAGCTTCCATCAACAGCTGATCCCTCGCGGGAGGCGTGGTTGAGGTCCCTTCAGCAGGGCAGCAGGTGGACGTTCAGACGGAACACAGTTTCTGTCTCAGTCACAGGCAGACATCGGTAGGGACAACACTCAATCATTGTGTCTGCCTTTCTCTCTCAGAAGCAGATGCACTGGCACCCTTGGAGCCGCCCAGTCGCGACAGTGGACGCCCAGATGCAGAGAGGCGGTGAGTGCCCAGCTCAGCATCACTCCCTTATTGTCTATTCTGGAGGGAACACATGGGCCACTTGACACAGCAGCTCCGTGGAGCAGTTGTCCTTGGCTGGTAGATGAGCCGCCCGGTCACCCCTTCATTCTCAGCCCCCGGCCCTGCTGTAGGCACCAGGAGTGATAGGAGATGCTGTGGGCCAGGCGCAGGCTCCCTTCTCACACTGCCGTGGAACGCGGTGGTCCCAGGCTGCTCACAGAGGGGAGGAGCTTTGCAGGGGTGATGCACGTTCCAGGGAGAGAGGGAGCCCGTCCCCACCAGCCCCCTGGCTCTGCGGCCCCATGTCTTAGAGCCACGTGGGAAGGTACAAACGAAGCAGCCGTGCAGAAAAGTGCTAGCGCCCCCAGAGGGCTGCCCCGCGAGGCCTTTCCCAGGGTCCCGGGAACCCCAGGGGTGATGTGAGCCCAGGTACTGTGGAGGCACCGATGGGTCGGGCACTGGGTGAGGGAGACGAGCCCTGCAGCCAAAGGCGTCCTCCTTCCCCGCCTACTCCCGGGAGGCATGGAGCCTCCTGCCGACCTCCAGCCAAGGCAGGAAGGAGCCGGCCCCCTTCTGGCAAGGAGTCTGCTCCTCTGGACGTCTGGACGTGGCCTTGCCTCCACCTCCGGAAGAGATGCCCAGCGCTCCCACCCCAGCCTGTTGGCCTGAGTCACGGTGCGATTCCCAGGCGGCCTGCCGCGGCGTGCACACAGACCCAGCCCTGTCCCCCGAGCTCCTCATGGGAACCCCACCTTCCCGTAACGCCCCGTCACTGGCTGCTCCCTGATTGCATAGCAAGCGCTCTAAGCCCCAGGTGTCTCCCATTTCGCAGTCTGCGTTTCTGATCATGGACAGGTGTCCTTTCTGCTGTGGCCTGCCCGGAGTCCGTGGTGTGGGGCGTGGGCTGGAGCTCTCTGAACCAGGAGAGCGGGTGGAGTTCCTCGTGCATGAGTGACGCAACAGAGGACTTTCCCAACAATCCCTTGCCTTGTGGGGGAGCTGTCTGGATACGTTCGCGTCGGGATCCTGACACTGAGATGTGTCTTTTCATCACTCCTGCTAGGACACGAAAACCTGGCTTGTTTCAGGGCATCTGTTTTTGGGCAACAAGTTTTCACCCCAAAGCTCCTCCACCAGTGGAGCAGAGGTTGCTAACACACACGCGGGGGGACCTGCGGGGACCCGGATCTTGGTCTCTGTCCCGCAGAGCTGAGCTGGAGCCTGTGCCTTCTGCGCTGTGCTCAGGGAGCCTGGGACGGCGGAAGAGCTCCCGCAACCTTCTCTCTACAGGGAGTTCTCCAGACTCAGGTCCTGTCCCGCCTGGCTTCGGATTGGACAATGCAGGACTCTGCTTCCCGAATCTCTGTTTGATCTGCACACCGTAGCCCAGTGATGAAGGGCACCATGGCCCAGCCCCGCCCCGCCCCACGACCAACACCGCTGCTCCGTGGGTGCCCAGGAGGTGGGGGCTCCAGTGCTCCCTGCATGGCTCCAGCAACACCAGGCAAGTGCCTGATCTTGGGACCCCTTGCATAGACTGGGAATGACGCACGGGGGCCAGGGTTCCGGGAAGCACTGAACGAAGTTGCAGATGTCACTCCCCTGGGAGGAGGCTCCAAAATGGCGGCCGCTGCGTGGATCAGCATCCACGTTGCTCTGTCACATGTGGTGTCTTCCTCTTCTTTCCTTTCTGGATGGACAGAGTTGAGTCTTGCAGGGGAGTAGGTGGGAGAGACTGCCCCTCCCATCTGACCCAGGAGCGTGGCTGTCACCACATCCTCACTTCACCTCTGCTTCACTGCAAGAAACTCCAACTCGCAAAGCTGAGGTTGACGGAAAAAAAGTAGGACCCGAAGTCACCCGTGGAGCCTGATGTGAGTCGCAGATGTTTGGACGGAAGCGCTTGCTGCAGCTTATTTCCAGAAATCAAATGCTAGCCCCTCGCACGTGACTAAATGTCAGTCTCATTAATTTTCGTTGTAAGAAATGGCATCACTAAATATCCCCCAGTGCCCGGTGGGTGTCTTGCCCCCGCATCTTCACGGCTGACTGTGGGGGCGGCATCGGCCCCCGCCCCGGAGCCCTGCTGTTCAGGAGTGGGGGCCCTGGTGGGCAGGCTGCTGCCTGTGGTCCCCACAGCTCCACTGCCACGCGGGGCTCTGTCCAGGTCATGTCCAGGGCTGGGAGCAGAGGCTGCAGAGGAGTGAGGAGACGCCGGCTTCCCTGACCTGCCCTGGAGCACCCTGGCCTGTCGTGTATCTATGTGAAGCTCTCAGCTCATCTCTGCAACCCACTGACGAGAGAAAGCAGAGACTCAGGGCAGCTTAAAGGATGCTTGCCCGTCCCTCTCACACGAACACTCTCCCTCATCAGCATGTTGCATCTAGAATCTCTGCCCCAGAGGCAAGCCACCGTGCAGAGAAGCCGAAGTCTTGGTTTGTGCAGGAATGGGTGAGAAGTTCGGCTGGACAGACCCTGCACCTGCAGACTCCCGGAAGGCCAGGCTCTGCAGACCAGACGTGGATGTCCGGCGCCACGAGCCCCCACCCGGTGCTCGGCGGGCAGCCCCACCCACCCCTGCCTGGCCCAGCAGCGCAGCCTGAAGGACTGACTGCTGCTCTGACAGGTGGACAGAAAAATGTGCCCTGGCATTCGCATAGTCAGCACTTAATACACGGGTGGATTTGTGATTCTCAAAATTGTTAAAAGATATTTTTCTTTCTCATTAGAAAATTGAGATAAGGCTTGGCAGACAGAAGTGCAGTACGTAGGAAGAGTGTCTCAGGAAAGTCAATAATTGTCACACAGAAGGCAAGGATGGAAGGCCGCTGGCTGCCGCTTTGGATTGGACAATGCAGGTCTCTGCTTCCCGAATCTCTGTTTGATCTGCACACCGTAGCCCAGTGATGAAGGGCACCGTGGCCCGGCCCCGCCCCGCCCCACGACCAACACCGCTGCTCCGTGGGTGCCCAGGAGGTGGGGGCTCCAGTGCTCCCTGCATGGCTCCAGCAATACCAGGCAAGTGCCTGATCTTGGGACCCCTTGGATAGACTGGGAATGACGTGGGGAGGTGGGGCGCATCACTATGACCTCCTGGGCGGATCCTCGGTCTTTTCCAAAAAAGTCCTTAGAGGGGGACACGGTCAGACTCAGGGCTCATTCTCTCCACCATCAAAGCCACGCCAAGCTCGCCCCAGACAGAGAACATGGCATCTGGAGGAGCCCAGCAGGGCAGCTGCACAGCCCTCCGATGACACCCCATCCGCACGCAGCAAGCACGGGACACGGCTGTCGGGCTCCCGTGGCACAGCGACAGGTGAGAAATGCCCGGGGTTGTTTCCTGCAAACACTGAGACCCCGCGGGTGAGCAGGTGCGGCGCCGGGGCACGCTTAACTCTGTCCGGACAACTGCGTGGCGTTTTCTTCCTGGTCCTGGCTCTGTGTTTGCCGCTAGAAAGACAGACACAGACAGACAGACGGACTGAACAATTCGCAGCACCACATCTAGCCGTAAATCCAGGCTGCCGTCTCGACACTGAACAGCCAACCTGTGACAAAAGGGACATTGAGGACCCTCACATCTGCGTGCAGCAGGGCGGGGCGCGGGCCAGTTCCCTGGACCTCGTGCATTTGGAAGCCCAAGTCTCCGCGAGCAGCTGGTTGCTGCTGCATTCTGCGTGCTGTGAGTTGTGTTTGTTTGTTTGCTGTGCCCCACATAAAGAAGGCTTGTCTGGCAGCCCCACAAGACGGGAAATAGGAAGTGAGCAAAGGCGGGGCGGGGGTGCCTGGGTCAGCTCCTGCAAACGCTCTTGTTCTGAGTGACTGGGCTCTAATTAATTGGGTTTTGAATGCCTGAAAACCCTCTGCACTCAAGGACTTCCTCTCGGAGAGCTGTTTGCACCCCACGGCGTGGTAGCGCGAATCGGTCCATTTGGCCGTGGGGGTAGCAGGTGCCTCCCCGGGCTTCACCGGGTGGGGGGGGGTGCCCAGCAGATCTGCACCGGGGGGTGGAAGGGGCGCTCCCGAGGTGACACGGAATTCTCTCGGGCTGCTAGAAGCTGCACACCAGCTGCGGGAACGCCTTTATCCTGAAACACCGGCTTCCCGTCAAAACCAAGAGAGTCATCACTTCCCTATTTTCAGTGGACTCGGAAAATGAACACAATTTTTGTGGCATCAGTTGCTGGTGAAATTCACTCACGCCGTTTTGCAGGATTTGCTACGGGAGCAGCTTGTGAGCAATCTTCTCCCCGTGGGCTCTGGGCTTGGAATCCTGCCTTCAGGTCTGGACTCAGAAAACGAGGGTGATGGTGACAACATAGAAATAAACACGGCGATTAACCCGCAGGGCTGCTTTTGGGATTAAATGCAATGATCTACGGAGGTTGCCTAGCGCAACGCCTGACCCCTAGAAAACCCCCTGAAAATAAGGGGGGGACTGGAACACACGGTAGAAGGCAGAGCCCACAACTGCTGCTAGCCCAGCTTCGTGTGGCGCAAGCTCCAGTCACCGAGGTCATGCAGGGTCCAGAGTGAATTCCTCTTATGAGCAGCCTCCACCATCCTGGGATGACATGAGGGCTCTGGGGCTTATGGAATCTTCCAGAAAGAGGCCCCCTCTCTTGGCAGGTGTCCCATGCCGTAATGAGCTCCAGGATCCGTCAGAAATGAGATCCTGCTGCCCGGGAAGACAGCCATGCTCCAGGAGGCAAGGCTGGCCTGGGGCTTCGTGGCCTGGTGGCTGGACCTTGGCCGTGGAGCTCAAGTCTGAGCAATGGTTAATACCGAGTGGGTGGAAGAACACGTTGACACATTTGTAGGTAGGATTCCTAAGTAGGGTGGGAAATTCCTCAACACCCTCCTCTAATCACAGAGATGAGACAGCTAAAAGCCTACAGGATGGTGCTGCCCCTCTGACCCACAGAGCCGAGACTGAGATGCACAACTCGGCAGAGCTGGATTTGGGTGATGCCCTGCTGTGCCGGACACCTTCCTGTCTGGGTCCCCTGTTCTCTAGGAGTTCACTGTGTCGACCATTAAAATGTTGGGGGGAAATAAACAAGAAGCTTTCAACTGGTGAGGGTCAGGCTCTGGGGCCAGGAGGGGTGTGCGGCTCATGGAAGGGGAGGTGCTGATGTTGAGTGAGACGTCTGTGCACACGCAGTCTGTCTGGGGTACATCAGCTGCGTGTCCCTCCACCTGACACAGCTTCTCTTCACCATGGAGCCCCAGCTCCCAGCCTCTCCTCCTGACTTGGGACCTGGTCTCTTCCAACCCCATCAGACCGCACGTGCTCAGGGCAGACGCTGTCTCCTCAACGACTGCTATCTATTGAGAGCACTCTGCACTCAGAGTGTTGGATAGACTGAATACAGGAGCTGTGAACAGGTGAGAGTTGGCAGAGTGAGGAGAAGCACACACCCAAGCTAATGTTCTGTCGCTGGCCAGAGTGTGACGTGGCAGAAGTGGGCAGAAACGAGGCTGAAGGGCAGGTCCAGGTCCTCCAGGAAGCTGTCCACAGCTGCGGTCCCCGCGGAGCGAGCGGGCAGGAGGCCAGCCACAAGAACAAGCCCAAAGAAGCGTCAGCAGCATCAGCAGCAACACCTCACAGCTGGCCCATCTGGGCATCTCCCCAGAGTCACCCAGACTCCGTGCACTGTGGCCTTGGGGAGCATCTGCACCCAAAGCAGGTGGCGCTTGTCAACGTCAGTGTCAGGTCTCTGACGGGCAGGTACAGGAAGAGCAGTCCTGCCAATGCATCGTACACACGCACACACACACATGCAGACTCAGATACACACTATAAACACACACACAGATACACACTACACACACACACACTCAGATACACACCACACACACACACACACACACAGATACACACTACACACAACATCCCCACAAGGAGTAAGATGACGCCACACTGAACACAAAGGCTTCTGCAGTAGACTGAACTTGAAGCCTTCCAGTGAGATGCACCTGGAACCCTCACACTGCCCCACACACTGACATGGTTGATGTGGTCACTGACATGGTTACTTGCTGCCTGATGCCCTCTGGTGTGTGCTGTGAACTCCTCTGTGAACGGAGCTGTGTGCCGCCCCGGGAGCCGGCAGCAGGCTCATGTCTTGGTTATTATCACCTCCTCTTTGGGTGGCACGGCATGTGCTGGGATGTGTGTGATGCCACCAACCATAGGCTCTAGCTGTACAGACTCCAATGGTCTCTTAAAATGTGCATTCAAGATCAGCTAGACGTCCTAAAGTTTTCATTACTTTATGTACTGGAAAGACAGAGACAGAGAGAGAGAGAGAGAGAGAGAATCTTCAGTCTGTTGGCTCACTCCCCAAATACCTGCAACAGCCAGAGCTGGACCAGGCAGAAGTCAGAACCCTGGGGCTCAACACAGGTCCCTCACGTGGGTGGCAGGGACCCAGCACTTGCGCCATCCCCAGCTGCCTCCCAGGGCAGGTGCACACTAGCAGGAAGCTGGAATGAGTGGTGGAATTGAGATTTAGACCTAAGAATCCTGATGTGGGACGTGAGTGTCCCGGGCTGCTTACCCACTCTGCCAAGCGCCTGCCCCTACACCGCATGACTGACTAACACACAGTGAGTGTGCCGGCCGCGTGGCATTCCTGTGAGCCGCCGGCTTGCGCAGGGAAGCCTGTGACCTCAGAGGGGACTCTCTGGCATCCAGCTGATGCCTTCCTGAATCCACGCGCTCGGTCTGCAGCTCCAGAACCTGAGCGCTGACTACCGAGTTGGCAGGACCTCTAGACGGTTACAGGAGCTGTTCCTCTTAGCTAGTGGACGAGACAGGTGACAGCCACACGGAGGGCGACGTGCAGAGGTATGAACGTGTCACTCGGAGACGCTGACCAGCTGCTCTCTGTCTTCTCGGGGCCAATCCCAGACGAGAAGGAAATGAGCTTCAGCTGCGTCATGACGTAATGGTTGGGATGCAGAGAGCGTCCCGGGGCTGGCACGGGTTGTAATAGAAGAAGACGGAATCTCCTTCCTCAAAGTCTTTAAAAATAAGTTCTGTCCTACTTGGTTAAGGTTTGGGTGCTCCACACCCAAAACCGGGGGCTCCAGCCCAGAATCTTGCTCTGTGGCACAAGGCGCATTTGCATCTTTCAACAGTGTTGCTTCTCTCTGCTTCACCCCTTCCCCGTCGCCTCCCCGTTTCCGTCCTCTGTTTCTTATTTCCATATTCGCAAACAGTAAAACATATTCTGGCGGTGCCGTAGAGTTCTATGAGTTTTGACAAATGTGTGCCGTCCTGTTCTTCCTCTGATTTTGTACCAAAACTGCTCTCCTCCCTCTAGATACGCACAGGAAGCTTAAAATCTGGGAAAGATCACCACGACGTGCTCTCTACCCCCTCTCTCCTGTAGGCAGCAGAATGGGATGGATGTGGATGGGAGGGGAGAGGGAAGGAGGGGTGCCCCACCCTCAAGTTCTCCCCTCCGACAGCGAGTTGGAGGTGATGATGGCTTATTGTGTGCTTGGAGGGGCTGCTGATCCTGGGCTCCATGACAGAAACCAGTGAACGGAACGAAACGTTGCACAGAAGCGTGGTTAGGACACGAGAAGGCACCTCAGGCATTTGGGCTGCTTGCTAAGCCCCACACTGGGTGCTCGGGTTCAGTGCTCAGCTCAGGATCCTAATTCCATCCTCCGGCTAATGTGGACCCTGGGGGGCAGCCGGTGATGGGCCCAGAAACTGGACACGAAAGACCCGGATCGAATCCCCAGCTCGCAGCTTCAGCCTAGCTGTTGGGGGCACTTGGGGATTAAATGAGCAGATGGGAGTGCTCTCTCTCTCTCTCTCTCTCTCTCTCTCTCTCTCCAGAAAGGTGAGTACTTATTCACAAACTCGGGCCATTTTTCCAAGCTCGGGAGAACACACACACACACACACACTCCATTGTTGAATGAAGTTAGTTTTTAGCAGCGGGAGAACAGAAGAGTTGGACTTTGGGCTCTGTCTTTGAAAACACTTTTCTCAGGCAGCTGTCACCCACACCGACCAAGCCTTGATCCCTGCTCTGCATGGAGCCACGTGCGTGGGAGCGGTGAGGAGCGACGCGCGCCCGACACGCTTCTGCTCCCCTCACACAGCCATGCGTGATCCCCACCGTCTCGTCTCAGGGGCGCATGTCCCTCACGGTGGGGACCCCGGGAGCCTCTGCAGAATTCCACTGGCTGCACCCCTGTGTGGCCAGAGCCCTGCTGTGGAGGCGGCCTGCTGCGGCCCAGTTATGCAGAGGGCTTCTGCACAGGGGGCTTGCAATCCCCTCCCCTCCCCCGATGGGATTCGGTGTCCCTGCAGCTGCTGGCGAGGGGCTCTGGTTTCAGGAGGGGACTTGTGGAGGTGGGGGTGCCTGGATCAGGTTTTAGACCCCTTGGGGGCTCCTATGTGGAGTGGAAAGAAATGCCCGCGCCAGGGCCGGAGGACACTGGCCGGGCCAGATGAATAGGGAACATGAGACGAGGGCGGCGCGGTTACTTCTGTGCGCTGCAAATGTTGATCTTTCCTCACCTGCTTTTACCAAGTCTTCGCCTCGCTGAAAATTTTTTTTATTAAATTTTAATCAAAAGCACAAAAACAGATTGTTTATCATAGGAAAGACTGACCTTTTTGTAAGCCAGTCTTACAGACGTTAGCAACTCCACAAAGGACCTGCCTGCTTCACTCAAAAGCGCGTAACCCCAGGAGGGTCTGGGCGCTTCCGAAGGGGGCAGATGGGGGCGGGGGTAACTGATCCCGGGACGGAGCCTGACCTATGGGAAACGCTCCGTGCAGGCATGCTCCTGACGGCTGCGTTGTTCTAATTTTTGGCCTACATATTTGGACTTCTCTGCATGGTTTTGCGTCGTCAACCTGGACTGCTCAGGGTAGACAAAACCAAACAAGCGTGATGGACTTCTGGCCTCGGGTGAATCTCAGCGCAGATTCTTGGCTGATGTCTCAGTAAGGCAAATACAGCACTCAGCACACAGAGTGGACAGTGGTCGCCTTCTGCACGGCTGTGTGGAGGACTCCCCGAGCTGTGTGCTGGGCACATCGCTCCCTGCATAAGGGTTTCTCGTTTTCTGGTTGTCATTCCTACACACATGAATAGCAGAGCGAGAAAAGCCATCGTCATCCTAGCTGAGGAGGAGCTAGGAAGAATGAAGTAGAAGAAAATATTTTTAAGTGACTTTCTCGGACACAATGGCCAGAACTGGGCCAGGCCAAAGCCAGGAGCCAGGAGCTTCTTCCAGGTCCCCCACGCAGGTGCAGGGACCCAAGCACTGTGTCAGCCTCCACTGCTTTCCCAGGAGCATCAGCAGGGAGCTGGAGCAGAAGTGGAGCAGCCTGGACTTGAACCGGTGCCCGTATGGGATGCCGGTGCTGCAGGCGGTGGCTTTACCCGCTGTACCACAGCATCAGCCCCAGGAATCTGGGCATCTTTACCGCTAGGCATCTTCCACGCAGAGGAGCCCTCGCCCCTCGCCCCTCACCCCTCACCCCTCACCCCTCGCCCCTCTGTCGGGCCTGCACTTGTGTCATTGGGCGCCATGCTGACGTGCTCCACCGTCAGAGGCCGTGTCTCGGGCAGCAGCCCCAGGTGGGTTCTAGCCAGGAGTGGGCGAGCGTCTCTACCGTTCACACAGACAGGTCAGCAGCGTGGGAGCTTTAAGGCGGAACTGGGAAGATGGAGTCTCCAGCCAGTGTTCCTCACGGGGTCCAGGGAAGCGGGAGCCCGGAGTCCAGGGCCACCAGCTCTGCTCCAGGCATCACCTCCCTCCCACGGCCCCACCCACATGGCCTCTTCCTGGCACCAGAGCAGGGAGGCGGGGGGCGAGGGGCGGCACAGCACAGCCCCAGTGCCGTGCACGTGCCTGGGGATGTCTGCACTGCTGCGAGCACCCACAGGACCAGCCGGAGGGACACGCACCTGCAAGCAGAGCCTTCCCCCAGAGGGGCTCCCGGGAGCGATGGCCAGAGGTGGCCCTCCCACCTCCCGGACACGGAGCCACAGTGCGCTGCACTGGCTCAGCGACCGTCCCGAGCGGACACGCAGGGCAGGGTGCGTCTTTAGCACAGGTGCAGGTGCCCCGGGCCCTAACCCCTGCCCACTTCATCACAGCTTCTTAGTTCCCTCTCCTGCTGGGTGCCCAGAGGTTGTTTTCCATGAATCGTTCCTCCATGACTCTGTGTACCTGGTGAGTGAGCATCTATGTCTAACATGTGTCACAAGATAGTGCAAAAATAATAGAGAAAAGCTCCTGAAGTTTTGGGTTTAGAGTGAGACAGGGAGGCATGGAAATCCAAGATTAGAGCTCGCAGAAGGCTTCACTGGACTCTGGCAAGAGAGACCCCTCCCCAGCCGTGGAAGGGGTCCCTGCCCAGCCCCACTGCAGGCTAACAGTCCTGTTGGGGCAGGCACCCTGCAGGGAGAAATTCCATTTTCCCAAGACAAGCAGAAACCGGGAAGAATCAATTTACAAATGGTGGAGTGAGTGTCTCCGTGGGCTGGGAGTGGGGAACTTGGAGTTTGCTTCCAGGTTTCTGCACACTCCAGCCATCGGTGCTTTCAAGGACAAGCCGCAAGCTTCAGCGGTGGGAAAACAAGATCTGTGTACGCTCCTGGGCTGCTGGACAGGAGAGAAAAATGAAGCGTCTAGGGCAGGAGCACTTGGAGTGGCTGGGATCACTTCTGCAGATAAGGCAGCTTCCACTGGAGGCACGCCCTCTGTAGAAACTGAGAGGCACGGGCTGAACCAGACATAACCCTGCATTTGTCAGCGGCAGGCAGCGTGGGGTCCGGCTGATCACAGACGAGGAGCCTTTGAGTGTCGCCAGGACACACTGAGAAGGGAGGAGCTGACAACTCCAAGCGCTCGCCAGGATCCTTGCCTGATCCCGCTTTGAGTCCCCGAAACCTTGACGAAGAGGATATTTTTAAATGGTCTTCTCGGCCTCTTGCTATAAAACTTCCCGTGTACCCACTGAATGCATTTGCAGAATCAGGCATTTGGTCTAGCGGTAAAGATGCCCAGACTCCTGGGGCTGATGCTGTGGCGCAGCGGGTAGAGCCACCGCCTGCAGCACCGGCATCCCATACGGGCACCGGTTCAAGTCCAGGCTGCTCCACTTCTGATCCAGCTCCCTGCTGATGCTCCTGGGAAAGCAGTGGAGGCTGACACAGTGCTTGGGCCACTGCACCTGCGTGGGGGACCTAGAAGAAGCGCCTGGCTCCTGGCTTTGGCCTGGCCCAGCTCTTGGCCATTGTGTCCATCTGTAGAGTGAACCAGCGATGGAAGACCTCTGAATTTTGTGAATGACAAGCCTGAGGGCTAGCCAGGGGCAGTCGACCTGGGCTGGTCCTGGCTGGGGCAGCTTGGATCCTCACTACAGGTCAGTGGGTCAGTGGACACAGGCTGGGGGCGGGTGGAGATACACAAGGCCTTCTGGGTACCCTGTTTGAGGTCTGCACACTGGCACACCTACCCGTGGGTCCAGTGGCCAAGCCCCAGACTGAAATGCAGCAAAGCACAGAAGTGCATTCGACCATTCAGGGTCAGGTCAGGAGTGCTGATGTGTGGGGGTGAATAATTGGAATCAAGGTCAAAATTTATTATGTTCACCTAAGAATGTTGAGCAGCTATTAAAAACGGGACGTGTATGCAAAATAAAAAGGAGGTAACGATGTTGGCTTCAGAACTATCAGCTAAGCTACAAAATTCTTAGATTAGACCCAGACGTTCGTTGATAAGAGCTGGAGTTAATTATAAATAATAGCCTTGATTTTTTTCCTGCAAAATCATACACTGTAGACCATAGAAGGCAAAGCAGGATGTGTAGCCCACAACTGGTACAGGTGAGTGGGCCCCAGTGTCCATGCTGGGGGCAGCGATGGCGCCAGTGAGTCCCCAGAGTACAGAAGGCAGAGCCCAGGCGGGGCTTCTCAACCTGCCTGACCGTCCTGTCCCGTCCCCAGGGGCTTCCCTGAAAGGGGCTCCCCAGCTGAAAGTCCTCTCAGGCACGGCCGGGCCTGGGGGTGTGGTGGCCGGAGGCAGCGGCCGTCTGGAGCCAGGCACCGCCCTTGTCAACTGAGGTAGATGGATGCAAATCCTGAAACCAAGCTTCACTGGCCGCAGCAAGCTGGGGTGATGGGGAGAGCTCCCAGCTCGCAGGAGGCTATAACAAAGCACCCCGAATGGGGTGTGTGGAGCAGTCGCGGTTTAGCGTCTCACGGTGTGGAACCAGTGTCAGGGTGCACTGTTCCAGGGACCACAGGAAGACCCGGCTCCAGAAATCTCCCCAGCTTCCCGTGCTTGCGACACTGTGCTGTTCTGGATTGTGCACTTGTTGCCCCACCTCGTTCTGTGCGTTCACCTCGCGTTCTTCCTAGGAGTGTATGTTGGCCTGAATTTTTCTCTCTCTCTTTTTTTAAAAAGATTTCTTTGTTTATTTGAAAGTCATAGTTACAGAGAGAAAGGAGAGACAGAGACAGAGAGAGAGGTCTTCCATGTGCTGGTTCACTCCCCAATTGGCTGCAATGGCCAGAGCTGCACCCATCTGAAGCCAGGAGCCAGGAGTTTCTTCTGGGTCTCCCACACAGGTGCAGGGTTCCCAAGGACTTGGGCCATCTTCCACTGCTTTCCCAGGCCACAGCAGAGAGCTGGAGAGAAAGTGGAGCAGCCAGGTCTCGAACCTGTGCCCATATGGGATGCTGGCACTGCAGGGGTTGGCGTTATCCATTATGCCACCGCACCAGCCCCATCCGAATTTCTCTTTTATGAGGCCCCATTGATGAAGGATTAGGACCTGCCTACTCCACTATGACCTCATCTTTTTTTTTTTTTTAAGATTTTATTTATCTATTTGAGAGGTAGAGTTACAGACAGAGAAAGGGAGAGACAGAGAGAAAGATCTTTTATTCACTGGTTCACTCCCCAAAGCAACAGCCAGAGCTGAGCTGATCCGGAGCCAGGAGTTTCTTCCGGGTCTCCCAAGTGGGTCAGGGGCCCAAGCACTTGGACCATCCTCTTCTGCTTTCCAAGACCATAGCAGAGCTGGATCATAAAAGGAGCAGCTGGGACTCGAACCAGTGCTCATATGGGATATGGAGCTGCAGGCGGAGACTTAGCCCACTGCGCCCCAGCACTGGCCCCTGCCCGCATCTCAGCACATTATATGTCCTTATACCCACATGCAGGCGCACGCTGACGTACTGGGTCAGACTTCGACAGATGCATCTGGGAGGTCAAGGTTAGCCCCCTAACTGGAGCCTGTTCTCGCGGCTGAGTGGAGAGAAGCAGGTCATCTCTACCACACCCAACCCTGAACAGGGGCTGCCTGCGTCAGAGCTGACGAGGCTGGAGAGGGCCCCTTCTGAGCCTGCCGTGTCCACTTACAACCTCTCCCTCGGGCCCTCACAGCAGGTGAGCAGTATCTGGGGGTCACGTATTAATTACTGACTTACCTGAACCCCAAAGTGGAGTCATACATATATACGCACAGTTCAATTTCTGAGAGAGAGAACACATCTCTTTCCTTGAATGCACTCGTGACACATCTACAAAAACCGCTCTGTAATGAGGGCTCGGAGAAAATCTCTGTGAATTCCACGAAGCAGAAACTTCACAGGCCGCTGCTTTCGCCTCATTGCAATAAAACTATAATTCATTTTCAACGGATTTGCTACTCATCAGAGAGCTTAAACCAAGCTTCCAAAATATCTACTAGGTCAACTAAAAATGTTCAAAGGCCTTGAAGAGCATTCCTGGTGAACAGACCGCGGAAATGCTTAGAAAAATAAAGGGATTGTTTACACAAATGGCGGGCACGCAGGTGGCATGGTGTTGGTTGTGGAGCGAGAGGCAAAGCGCACGGAGGTTTTAGGCTGTAAGGTGAACCTCATGCTGCATTGAAGACAACGTCACATGTGAACTGGAGAACTCGTCACGCTCCCTGGCCTCCATTTTACTGCAGCTGGACTTACTGAGGGTCTTCCCAGTGTCGCAGGCTCCCAAGGCTTGATTCAGACCCCACCTGGCGGAAGCAGGTCGAACACCCTGCAATTAGGCTTGCTTTGGTTTCCAGCAGCATTGTCCCTAAGTTAAATAGGACGTCTCTGCCAGCTGATTGACTGTTCCATCGCTTCAAGGGCTGTGCATAACCAGGAAAGGCATGACGGGCGCGTGAGCCGCATGTCTGGCCAAGAGAACTAACCGACGTTGGTGTCTCCGGCAGAGAGGCAGAGGGGCTCTGGAAGGGGTCTGGCTCTGAACTTGAGCAAGCGGCTGGTCCTTCCAAAGAGTGAATTAGGACACTCAGAGCACACGCGGACTTGGGAGTCGGAGTGCATTACAGAATGAAAGTCATGTAAGCGATACCTGTGCCGGATAAATGACGCACTTCTATCCAAATATCCACCAAAGTTCAGAACACCCCGTGCTGTGCTCCCTGTCGACGTTCTCAGAGGAAAACACGGACTCGCTTCCCCTCGCCCTTATCCAGTGTTCGAGTTATTAAACTGCGGACACGGATCACCTTACAGCCGATCAAAGGTCCCGCGAAGCCACACAAAGAAACTGCGCGCGGTGCGCAGCTGGCAGCTCTGAGGGGGACGTGGAGGCAGCAAGTGGAAGAGCATCCTCCTGGGGCGAGATACCGCCGCAGACCACAGCACCCCTGGGCGCCGGGTTCCTGGGGCTGCGCGGCCTCTCTCCTGGCCAGCGCTTGGAAAAAGCCAGCAGGGGCGTCACCGTTCTCAAGACGAGGGGAGACAACGCCTGGAGTTACACCGGGGAGGGGCCAGGGAGGGCTGCGAAGGCGCTGGGGAACGACACAAAAGGCAAAGCGGCACTATAAACAAACGCAGCATTGAACTAGTGTGCATTTATAACGTGCTAAGTATTAACACATGAGAGAAGTATGAAGGCACGCGTTTATTAGGAGAGATAAATAAAAAAGCAACGAGCTGGGCACTCAGAATCCACGACAAGCAACTTCACACCACTCCACCGCCCAACACACAAACACAGGAGAGAACTCGATCGCTGCGCTACGCCCAGTCCACGGTGGAAAGGAAGGTGGAAGGTCACGGAGGGGAACAAAGACCCCTGGATGCTGACGGCTGCGGCCGCCCCGTGATGTGACCCCGCAGTGTGTGCCCCGTGCACTCCCCACGTGCGGCCAGAAGGCTGTGCATTTCCGGAATGAGGTTCCCAAGACGTGAAACAGAAACAGGGGCTGGCCCTCGACCGCGAGTCCCGTGTGTGGGGTGCCACGGCCAGGGGGGACCTTAGCCACGGTGGCTTATGGGTAACCGGTTAGCGATTCTGATTCCCAGCCACTGGCTTCCCACCGGTGTTTCATTGAGTTGCTGTAATTAGCCAGGAGGTCCAAGTGAGTGACTTGATGTCTAGGTAAGAAAGTGGACTGAAATAAAGATGTAAAAATGTCTGAGTTCTTGAAGAGTTTTATTAAGATAAGTGAGTGTTTGAATTTAAAGAATGCATTTTGTTTATTTATTTTAAAATATTCATTTATTTATTTAAGAAGCAAAGTGGCAGAGAGATAGGAAGAGACAGGGAAAGAGAGAGGACTTCCATCGGCTGGGTCACTCCCCTGACGTGGCCACAACAGCCAGGGCTGGACCAGGCTGAAGCCAGGAGCCACAAACCCCTCCAGAGCCTCCCCGTGGGTGCAGGGGCCCAAGCACTGGGCCATTGTCTGCTGTCTTCCCAGGTGCATTAGCCGGGAGCTGGACTGGAAGTGCTGCAGCTAGGATAGAACTGGCACTCCAATCTGGGATGGCGGCGGCTCAGAGGTAGCTTACCCCCAGGCGTCTCAGTGCCAGCCCCTTGGGAAGGTATTTCTAAAACTCAGCTTCCATCACGCCTTGGAGGGCTTCTCTATTTGCACATCACTGGGGCAATCCTCAGTCCCTGCAGATCAGATGAGGCGGTCCCTGCACAGAAAGTCGTTTCTCGTGGTCTGGAGGTGGAATCCTGAGGCCGGGGTGGCTGAGGCTGGGGTTCGGGGGAGGCCTCCCTCTGCGCCATCGAGAACAGAGAGCCAGCTTGCTGGCGTCTCCTCCTCCGAGGGCACCGATCCCGCTGTGAGAACTCCACACTAGCATCAGTCACCTCCCCAGCAGCCCACCTCGATACCATCCTGCCAGGGGTTACAGCTTCAGTTAGCGGCGTCTGGAAACACACAGTTGAGTCCCTAACGCTTGGTACACACGCCAGTGAGACACCCGTGGATTCTATGCTTCTGTCACTGCAGGTCCCGTCAGTCTGGCTGTCGTTTCCGTAACTCAACTCTGAGTTGACGCCACCACCACCAGTCACACACGCGTGGCTCACAACTGCTTTCTCCCTAAGACTGCAGAGGCCAGGGAGCCTGGAGCATGGACTGTCGGGTTTCACAGCCAGGAGAGCTGAGCCTGCTGTGTCTTGCCCAGGAGCCGTTAGCCACCGTTGGCTCTGAGCACTTGAATGCAACCCGTCCAATCCGGGTGCAGTGCAAGTGTGAAACGCACAATGGATTTCACAGACGCAGTGAGTAAAAGTCTGTAAAATAATTCTACGAGGGTCTCTATCGGTGGCATGTGCAGTGATGACGTATTGGATGCACTGGCTACACATGGTGCATTACTAGACTTAACTTGGCACACTTATTTGTGCTTTCTTAGGTGGCCACTAGAAAAATTATGACATGTGTGGCTCCTATTTGCAGCTCTTCTGATCTGGAACACTTGATTTTTTAGAAGGGAAACTGCCTTTGGGGGCTTAGCTTCTGGGATGGATGCTTGAGTTACAAAAATTGGAGAAAGCGTTTATTTGCTGCTATTTCATGGAATTGTTAATCCTAACTCACCTCGACGTAGACACCCCAGAACACTGTGTCAGTGTAGCACAGTTAAACTGGACGCTTCTGCTGTCCCCACAGGAGGACTGAGCCTGGGTGTTGGTGGGACCTACCTGATGTTGCTGTTCACTGATGTCAGATCCCTGTTCCTTTCTGGATGCCCAGGAGGGAGAGGAAGGGGCGCACGAGGAAGGCCGCCTCTGCCTCCCCCTCCCTTCGTGGAGAGGGCTCTCTGGGGACTGGGGATCAGGCCTTCTTCCTCTTCACTCTCTGGGCTATGCAGGGCTGGTGGGCCAGCCCCAGGTGGACTCAGATAGAGGCCCCTATGGCTTCCACTACGCGTGAATTCGTCCACGGCCTCTCTACAAACACAGGTCATGTCTTTGAGCCTGGAGAGGAAGGGGCAGGTGTTTGGCATGCCCTGTTGGGAGTCGCTGTTCAGGAAGGAGCAGCACTGTGGGAAGCATGTCCCCAGCTCTGCCGGGCCTGCACGTCGGTGTGGGGTGGTGGCCCCCACTGGAGTGGCAGGAGCGACCCCATGTCCCTTCTGCTGAGGGGGAAGCAAATACCATCGGTCACAGCAGAGGAGACAGCACCATCTGAGCAGGCGGGCGGTGGGCAGGGATCCAAGCACTGGGGACCGCGGGCTCCTGCCCCAGGGAGGAGCCAGGATGACCTCTGCGCCAGGACTGAGAGGAGAGACGGACGCCACGGAGCAGGGGCACAGCTGCCTGGCCACTCCCTTGGCAAACCAGGACACATGCTCTTAAGGCCCCAGAGCGTTTTTGGATGCTGTGTGGGAAATTTCTGGTGCTGCTTTTGTTTTTCTTTCTTTTTGTAATGCAAGCAAGACAAATGGCACCATGGGGAGCGCCTTGGCCCTCGCTATCCCCGATACGTGGAGCCTGGCCCAAGGCTGCGCACCAGCTCCTTACATGAGAGTGCGCTGTCAGCCAGAGCTCCCTTTCCTGGCGGAGGAGCCCGGGACAGTGACATCAGCGTGGACCTCACGCGAGAAGCATCCACCTCGCAAGGCACCGTCTGGCAGCAACGCCTCACTCGGCTGCAGCTCCGCCTTCCAGGTCACCATTAAGAGCCCTGATTTTGTGCTCTGTTTATTCTCCGGATGCTTTTTGTCCTATTTAAACTTCCCCATTGTTGACACTCAAAGTTTCAGTTACAAACCAGGGTGCATTTTAGCAGACACAGAGATCCTGTGACCATTTGTAACAATTAGTCCTGTAGCTTAAGAACTGCTGGCAAAACTGCTCCTCTAAAACAAATTAGAGTTATGAGGTCAAGTCCAGGGACATTCGCCCGAGCTCTTTGCCTGCAGGCACAGCCCCACGGTTGAGTAATGAAGACATTTGCAGCCTCTGAGACTTGACGTCACTGACACAGGGAGGCTGTGGCGCAGGCATGGCACAGTGCACACGCGTCACAGACATACACAGTGTCACACAGTGAGGAGCTCATACACAGACATATGGCACATTTGCACACACTGGCATGCCCCCCACTAGCACACACACACATGCGTGCAAGTGCTGGCATGCACACATGCTAACACACACATGTGCTGGCTTGCCTGCACACAGTAACATTCACATATGCATGTACTGGCATGCCCACACACGCTCACACACATGTGCGGGCATGCCAACATGCACTCACACACACATGAGCTGGCATGCCTGCACACAGTAACATTCACATATGCATGTGCTAACATGCCCCCACACACTCATATATACACATGTGCTGGCATGCCTGCACACACTCACACATGTGTTGACACACACACTCACTCACACACATGTGCTGGCATGCCCACACACACTCACACACTCACACACATATGCTGACATGCCCACATGCACTCACACACACATGAGCTGGCATGCCTGCACACACTAACATATTCACATATGCATGTGCTACCATGCCCCCCCACACTCATATATACACATGTGCTGGCATGCCCTCACACACTCACACATGTGTTGACACACACTCACACACATGTGCTGACATGCCCACACACACTCACACACATGTGTTGACATGCCCCCCCACACTCACACACTCACACACATGTGCTGACATGCCCACACACACTCACACACTCACACACATGTGCTGACATGCCCACACACACTCACACTCACACACATGTGCTGGCATGCCCACATGCACTCACACACACATGCTCACACCCTAGCCACCACGGAGCAGGGCTGGTGTGAGCAGTGTTACCGGATCTGTGACCACAATCTCAGGACTCAAATTTTGACAAACTGAGCAAATGTGGCAGCTGCGGGTTGGTTGTGTCTTAGAGAATTGCTTACATTCCAGGTCCCAGTGGGAATTCCCACAGTGTGGTGCTGATGGCTTCCAAGCCAGGAGGCATCAAAACACCCATGGGCCAAGAAGGACTTCAAATTATCTTTTTTAATGATTTATTCATTTATCTGAGAGGCAGAGTTATAGAAAAAGAGAGGGAGAGGCTGGCGCTGTGGCTCACTAGGCTAATCCTCCACCTATGGCGCTGGCATCCCAGGTTCTAGTCCTGATTGGAGCACCAGGTACTAGTCCCATTGCTCCTCTTCCAGTCCAGCTCTCTGCTGTGGCCTGGGAAGGCAGTGGAGGATGGCCCAAGTGCTTGGGCCCTGCACCCGCATGGGAGACCAGGAGGAAGCGCCTGGCTCCTGGCTTCGGATCGTGCAGCGCCAGCTGTAGCGGCCATTTAGGGGGTGAACCAACGGAAGGAAGACCTTTCTCTCTGTCTCTCTCTCACTGTCTAAAATTCTACCTGTCAAATAAAAAAAAAATAGGAGAGAGAGGGAGAGACAGCGAGAGATCTCTTCCATCCACTGGCTCACTCCCCAGATGGCTGCAGCTACTGGAGCTGGGCCAGTCCAGAGCCAGGAGCCAGGAGCTTCATCCAGGCCTCCCATGTGGGTTTAGTGGCCCAAGCAATCGGGCCATCTTCTGCTGTTTTCTCAGGCCATTAGCAGGGAGCTAGATCAGAAAAGGAGCACCCGGGACTCGAACTGGTGACTGTATGGGATGCTAGCACTGCAGATGGAGGCTTAAGCCTCTATGCCACAGCACTGGCCCCAAGACTTCAGATTTTCAGCTTGTTATCAATTCTCTGGCTTTGTCCACAGAAGTATTACTATTTGTATGCTACAGAATAAATTCAGGACTTTTAAATAGTATCTGAATTATGCTTTTCCTAAAATCCTGATTTGGGGATTTTTTTCCTGCAATAAAGTTAGCTGTGAGGATAAAAGAAGATAAAATATGTGTAACTTCTGTGAAGTCTACAATGATGGATGCAGTGAAGTGAGTGCAAGTTGGATTATAAAGTCCTCAAAGACAAGCCCATTTGGGGGCAGGCATTTGGTGCAATGGTTAAGACATCGCTTGGGATGCTGGCTACCCCGTATCAAAGTGCATGGCTCAAGTCCCGCCTCCTCTGCTTCTGATTCAGCTTCCTGCGAAGGCACGCAGTGGGAGGCAGCAGTGACTGGGCAAGCAGGTGGCTTCCTGACAGCCTAGTCGGACGCTTGGACTGAGCTCCAGGCTCCCGGCTTTGGCCTGACCCAGCCGCAGCTGCTGCAGACATGTGGGCGGTGAACCAGTCTGTGGACTCTCTCTTTCTCTCTCTCTCTCTCTCTCTCTCTCTCTCTCTCTCTCTCTCTCTCTTCCAAATAAAGTCAAAGCAACAAATAAGGATTTACAAGAGACAAGCCCATTCACCTTTCGTCTCCCATGAAGACTGGCCCTCACTGCCTCCACCCTCAACCTCCGCCACAGAGCAGATGACGGTGAATCCTATCGCCTGAGCCCGCCGCACAGACTGAAATTCAGGATGCCACACCAGGGCAGGTGGCTGGCCACACACCGGCCCCTAAAGGACAGCATTGCTTCTGCCTGGTTGACATCCTTCACTTCCCTTGGCCCTGCTGGACTGCAGATGTGTCTCTAACTAATGTATTCCCGAGGACTGCGGTGCTAACTGAAGAACTTGGAAATGAAGCTGAGGCAAACCACACTCGAGACAAACTACACACTGTACACTAGGAGAAACTGTCGGCAGCCAAGGTGACTCGGATCTTCAAACAGAAAGATGCAACTGGCAAACACACAGAGAGGAAAGCAAGCAAGGAGTGAGACACCGTGCAGGACAAGACAGACTGACCGGAAACAACCACTGAGAAAGACAGGAGGCCTCGCACGCAGTCCAGGATGTACAACCGGGAGCAGTGCAGAGGGGCAGGCAGGCAGCACGGCTGGACGCCGGCTTCCGACTCCAACTTCCAAGTAGTAGACTCTTGAAGGCAGTGGCAACGGCTCGGCTACTTGAGTTCCTGCTGACCACATGGGTGACTTGGGTTGACTTCCGGTTCCTTGTCCCTGCCATCGTGGGCCTTTGGGGAACGAGTCAGCACGTGGGGCCTGTGTGTCTCTGTGTTAGTCTCTTTCTCCTTGTCTGTGTGCCACTCCAATCAATCAATCTATGCCAGTAGTGAAAGAAACGGTCTTCGTGAGAGTTGGAGTGGGCATGGCATCTGCAGGTGATGAGGCCGTGTAGGGTTCTGTATTGCTGAGAAAAACCCACAAGGTCAAATCAGTGCCGAACTGCAAAGCAGCTATCAAAATACAGTGAGAGTGCCCTGTGACTCCGGTGTCTCCCAGCCCTGGAGCTATCTCCTATCTGAAATAGAAGTATATATCAGTATAAAGAGACCCATTTCTGCGTTCCTCGGAACAACCCAGAAGGAAAAAATGACTGTTGACCCAAAAGAGATTAAAGAACTTGGAGTGCACCTACGCTGCAGGTGACCACTGGGCAAGCATTAAAAGAAAGAAACACAGGAGCTGCTGTGGGGTGTGGAAGGGTGAGCTGCAGCCACGCCAGAGCTCCAGCTCCAGTCTGCTAACGTGCCTAGCGAGGCTTCAGATGACGCCCAAGCCTGGGGGAAACCCAGATGGATGTCTGGGCTCCTGCTTTCCTTTGTGGCCATTTAGGGAATAAACCAATGGACAGAGGAGCTCTCTTTCTGTCATTCTGCCTTTCAAATAAATGAATCATTATAAGAAAGAAAAGAAAAAAGAAATATGTCTCCTGGCAAAGAAAGGAATTTGCTAATCCTGTTAAGTCTTTTCGAAAAGCAAGTGGAAGGCAAACAATGAGCAATGAGCATGTGTTTCGTGTCCTGGACTTGTTGCATGCCCAGGGCTGCCCCCGTGTGATGTCCATGTCCTCAGCCACGGGCCTGAGGCCGTCTTGTCTGTAACAGGAAAGCAGCAACACAACACAGCTGTCCTTTTGAGGTCCCTGCCCCTCGCCGATTCTGAAAATGTCTTGTTGGCATCTTCCCTGCAAGTACCCAAGGCTTAAAAAAACGTGCGCATCAGAACCTTCTGGGACAAGAACACACACTCAAGCCGTTAGGACATCATTGTTATTTTTACCTATGACCCCTGCCACTCACTGCATTCCAGAGAGCGATTTTATTAACCCTTTTGGTCTCCAAACGATTTGCATGCTGCGTTTAATGTTTTCTAATGGTAATTATCAACAGTAATGAGCACTGCAATTATGCGTGAAATTCAATTTTTGGAACCTTCTGCCTCTTGTTCGTTACAAATCCTCCAGCAGGACTCCTCTGAGGCCCGCTCCAGACACATCTTCTCTGATTACTTTCCAAGGTGCCGTGGTAGGGACCGGAGCTCTTAACCGAAGGCTTCCTACACGAGTGTAGACGGCCACAACACATACGGGCCAAGCAGATTCTTTCCAGAGGAGAAAGGGCCCTGACACGGAAGCGGTGGGCAGGGGCACTTGGTGGGGGCCACCCAAGGGAGCAACCCGAAGGCCCCGTGGTAATCAACCAGAGCTCAGAGCTGCAGCGCCTGCCATGATTGGTTCAGCTCACGGCTACCCAGCTGTGCGGGATTTTTCCTTTCCTTCCATTATTTTCAGATAGCTGTGTTTCTTCTGCAAAGGGACTTCCCCACGTGTGAGGGAAATGGAATGAAAAGGCACGGTGCGCATTCGATGAAGTCGTTAAAGACCAAATCTACCCACTTCTGCCCCCCTCCCCCCACTTCGTGGTTTCTCTGCAGAGCTGAGACCCTCGCCCAGGCAGTAGGGGGTGGGGGGTTCACTCTGCTGCCGGGTGCACAGCCCCGGTGGGGTCAGGCAACTCCACCACAAGGAAAATAGGTTCTGGGTCTTGGGCAAGATTTTTAACCTTAGGAATGCCCCTTTCTGTTTTCTCTCTCGCCAGTTACAACATATTTTTAATGACTCCACTTCGCAAGTAAGTTGGCGGGAGATTAAATAACCTGCAGGGATTTTCTCATTTTCAGGCAGGAAGCGGGGAGGGGGTTGGAGCACCCTCTGGGAGCCAGGCTGACCTTGGCTTCGAAGCCAGGAGGGACCCCTTCACAACTGGTGGAAGCCAGCAGCCCCTCTCCCTCCTGTGCCCTGGCTTTCCATCTTCACGCAGCCCTGAACGGCCATGCCACCAGATGCTGGCAATAAGCCTGGCAAAGCTGGCACACTCAGTTCCTCAGCCACTAACACCATTTCAGATAGAAACGATAACATGTCATTTCCATCTCAAAACCAGCACGCGTCGGGGTAGCATGGGTTCTGGAGAGACACGCGGCGCCTGTGGTTGCCGGGACAAGACACCAGGAGAGACACACGGCGCCGTGGGGTTGCCGGGACAAGATACCAGGAGAGACACGTGGCGCCATGTGGTTGCCGGGTCAAGACACCAGGAGAGACATGTGGCGCCGTGCAGTTGCCGGGACAAGACACCGGGATTCTCCAAGCGTCTCTCAGCTGAAGGGGAGGATGTAGACACTGCTCTCTCCTGGGTTTCTGTGAAGACCAAGGGGCTTCTGTGCCCCCACCCCAGGGCCAGGCCCCCTGTGGCTCCAGCAGATGCAGGGACTGGGGCAGAGGATGGATCCCGCCCCAGTTCTCGGCGAGAGATGGACAGTGCCCCGCTTCCGAAGACAAGGTGACCTCGGCCCCCGCATCTAAGGACCAGGTGAGCAGGCACCAAAGACGTTTCCTGCAGAACACATGGAGCCTGATCGGGGAGACAGGCTGGGGTCTGCAGGGTCTCTCACGAGGCTCAGAGGGGCCTGGGTGCCCCTGCCTCAGGGGTCACCTCTCTCTGCAGAGTCCCCTTCTGGAGAAATCTCCGAATCCAACCTCTAGGACATCAGCACCTCAGTCTGAGTCCAACACCCACCCCCAGGGACTCCACTGGGAGCAGAGACCACCCCAGTCCACCCACCTGGACCTGGCAGCCAGGGGGCATTCAGCCTCACCCAGGGACCCCTGCCCCTTTCTCTGTCTCTCTCTCTCTCCCTCTCTCTCTCTCTCTCTCTCGGCACCACATTGGACCCTGACTCAGATGAAGTCACCTTTCTCTGTCCACATCTACAAGGGGACAAAGACAGCAGCGCCACTCTTCAGCCAGGATTGAGTTTAAATGCTGGAAGCCCCGTCCGTCAGTCAGCCCTCGGGGAAGTGAGACACAATACAGCACCTTTTAACCACTCTGCCGAACAAGCGGTCCACCCTCAGCCGGCGTGGCCTGGGACCTTTGCAGGAAGCTGCAGGCTGTCCTCAGTGGCCGCTACGGGGCTGCCTGGCCTTGGCCCTGGCCTTGGCCCTGGCTTCTCTGCAGCAGCTCAAAGGGAGAGGAATTACACCAACAGAAATCTTCATTTCCTTTCTCAGAGTGCAGGCTCTGTAAAACGTTTACTAAGGGGCGGGGGTGGCGTATACGAGTTCCCAGCGTTTGGTTTCCAGCTCAGTCTTGAGGCCAGCGTCCTGCTAGTGAGCACCCTGGGAGGCGACAGGTGCTAGGTTCTTGCCGTCCACGTGAGAGACCTGGGTGGTATTTCTGGATGCTGACTTTGGGCCCAGCCAGCAAAAGCGTGAGCCAGCACAGGGGAGCCCTCTCTCTGTGTCTCCATCTCTCTCTCTCTGCATTTCTCTGTCCCCCGAAGAGAAAAATTGTAATGCTTGCTAACATTGTATCTTTATCAGGAATTTTTCTTCATTATCACCACTTTTTCTCCTACAATTGTGTCTTTTAAAAACTGGTAGGCATCACCTATGTTTGTGGGGTATGCAGTGGTAGTTACGGCCAAGTGAACACAGCGTAACTTCGTGCTGCGTTTCACATGTGTTTAGGGCGTTCTTTTCTGAAGGCTCCCAGAGATAAAGCACGCTGGGAAAGTGAGGTCAGATGGGCCATGTGGCCTCGTCAGCTTTGAAGAAAGCATTTGGAGCTGAGCAGTTGCCAAGCACGTGCCTTTGATGTCTTGGCTGTTGGAAGACAGCAGGTCTCCGAACTCCGAAACTGCCTGACTTCTGAACGGGGTCCATCAGATACCAAGTACGGCCTCTGTGGCTGACCAGCTCCAAGACCCTGCATGGCTCCGGGATGGCTCTCAACCCACAGGATCACAAATGGCCAGCCTGGGCTCCCACAAAGGCAGCACGGCCCACCAGATTACCAAAAGGGCGCTTGAGGCAGCAAAGCCGCAGGACTAGTGGGCAGTGGGGACGCCGCGCCGGAGGCGGCAAGGCGGGTGTGCCGAATCTCCTCTGTAGGAGCGGCAGGCACTGCTCACTGCTCCTGCAGGTGCCAGCGTCTGCCTCCATCCTTGCTGCTGCGTGAAGGGGTCTGGATTCTCCTGGCAACCCCGTAACCGGGAATTCAGGGATCAGGTCCGCAATCCCTGCCCCAGTAGGAACACATGCAGGCAGTCACGTCTTCAGTCACTGAAGGGGCCGCCAAATGACAATGTTTACCATCCCAGGAGCAAGTCAAGATTTGCCAACGGCCTGCTTAGTCGCTTAGCAGAAACGTGTTTTCCAAAAACCCATTTCACGCAGTGTCCCAGGCCAGCGCAAGTGGAGGTGAGGAAACAGAAAGCCGAGGGCCTCCATCCGACTGGGATGAACTCATCAAACCCTCCTCGCACGTAGCTGGCCTCATGAC
Organism: Oryctolagus cuniculus; assembly: GCF_964237555.1. Lineage (NCBI taxonomy): Eukaryota > Metazoa > Chordata > Mammalia > Lagomorpha > Leporidae > Oryctolagus > Oryctolagus cuniculus. The sequence continues at coordinate 95,422,213 of NC_091445.1, read as the reverse complement.
ACACGTGGGGTCGGGGTTTGCAAGACACTGCCAATTTCTTTTGCCTTGGAAAGGCGCAGAGGCTGCGCAGCTCAGCCTGGATTCCGACGCTGTTAGCTCCCATGTGTCTAATTTGTACAACTCCATGTCCAATAAATAAAACATTCAAAAATATTTGGCAGAAAGTGTGGCCTTCTCCGTATTGATTTATATCAAAGCCATCCAAAACTTTTCACGCTTGACCTTTTCTTCTTTAAAGACAAAACAGTCTCCCAGAGCGACAACATTAAAATGTTAGGACGCAGAAAACCCTCCGGGCAGGTAGGTGTCAGCCGCACATAACGGATGGCGGCCGGCGCCTGGGTCACGGCGTGGGCGGGCGCTCCGAGAGTGCCCCGGAAGCAGTCGCGCCAGTCTCCCTGACCCCGCGGCCACTTCCGGTTCCGGAATCGTGCCGACATGGCCGTCGCCTCGTGCCGCTGGCCTGCAGGGAGGTGCGCCAGGGCTTCCCGTGACGGCGGGGTCGTCGGCGCTCAGTTTCGTCTTCAAGGCAACGGCTTTGCCAACAGGAAGAAGCAAGGCCGCCACGCTGCGGGGTCAGCGGGGTGGCTGCCGTGGATGGCCGTCGTGACGTGAGAGCGATGCCGTGCGGCGGCCACACGTAGCGTGGGCCGTTGGAGCACGACACGTTTCCAGGATATTTAAGTCCGGAGGAAGTCGATGTAAGGGAGGAGCTAAGCCGGGACACAGAGTGTCCAGGAGGCGAGGTGGTGTAGCCACCGAGGTCACTAACACGCGACTGCAGCATTTGGCTAAAAGGCACTGTGATTGCGAGACGCGCGTGGTGAGAAAATACAGACGTGCCAAGGAAGACGAGCCCAGTGTTCCTGAGCGGGGGTCAGGCTCCAGCGTGGCCCCGCAAAGCATGTGCGGAACACGACCCCAGACCCCGGCGCGATTGCGACCCTGCAGGCACAGCGGAGGGAAGAGGGGAAGCCAGGGAGGAGCGCGCACTGGCATGCCTGCTGCATGCCTGCTATTAGGAGACGTAAACATGCGTGCCACGTGTCACACACACACGCACACACATGCACACCGGACCTCAAACAGTTCATGCCACGTGTCACACACACACACACACACACGCACACCGGACCTCAGTTCATGGAAGCTGGCAAGGAATTGTGAAAGTCGTGCCTCACAGTGATCTTTGCAGGAATCAGGAGACCGAAATGAGAATTTTGAACCGTACAACAGGCATCCGAAGGTCCTTTCAGAGGAAATTTTGCATTTTCTGAGTGAGATGCAGACATCGTCGTGGGGACAACACAGGAAGGGACTGGGCACCCTGCACCTGCCGGCCCATGGCCAAAACACAGAACCTGCAGCTGAGAGTCACGTCCCAGAAGCAACTGATTTATTACCCGTCCCTGGGCCCCAGAGGAACCCCTTGTGGGAAGCCCTAATGTGCTTGTGATGGAGAAAGAACAGAACTCCTAAAAATGTGGCAATACGCACTGTGTATGTAGAAAGAAAAAAAGTACACAATTGCATGAAAATCCGCTGCAACCTGTGTGGAAGCCACCGTTCCAGAGGACCTGTCTAGAGATAAAAGGAGAGCGGGGGAAACCACACAGCAGCTGAGGAATCTTACAGGCTGTGCCTGCCAGAGAGAAGGGATGAGCTGTGCACATTTGGGGTGCAGATCGTGGGAACAGCGTAGTGAAGCAACACCGTTCTGAGGGGAGATTCCAATTTCAAGGCATCGGCTGGGAGCCTCATTCTGCTAAAATACTGTGTCTGATAAATTTCAAACCTGCTCTGCTGACAATCTCATCTCCCAGCAAGTACAGAGAGAACCAAGGGCAACTGTGCAACGAATGCTGAGCCATTGGAGCTGGCCATTGGCCGAAGCAGAAGACACAGAAACCTGGGGCTGGGCAGTCAGCAGGGAAGTGACTGGCATCTAGGGAAGACGGGCAGCAGGACAGGGAGAGTCCCGCTGAGCATGCCAAGGGTGACTCTGAAAATTTCAGAGGACAAATAGAGCACGATTCTTTTCTAGAAAGATTTATTTGTTTGTTTGAAAGGCAGCGTTATAAAGAGAGGAGGAAAGACAGAGAGGTTGATCTTCCATCTGCTGGTTCACTTCCCAAATGGCCACAGCCAGAAGTCCAGGAGCTTCTTCCAGGTCACCCACATGGGTGCAGGAGCCCAAGCACTTGGGCCATCTTCTGCTGCTTTCCCAGGCCATAGCAGGGGCTGGATGAGAAGTGGAGCAGCCAGGACTCAAACCGGCACCCATATTGGACACCGGCTTCGCAGGCTGTGGCTTAACTCAGTGTGCTACAGCACGGGTCCCATCTGGGAGATGCCAGAGTGACAGCGCACACTCACTGGAGTGGCTGAGATGAGGAGGATGGCTGAGGGGCTGCAGCAGCGGCAAGGCCCACGCTGCTGGGAGGAGCGTGCAGAGGCACAGCCACTGTGCAAAGCACTTGGCAGCTTTGTGCTCAATTGCACACACAGTTATCCCATGACTCCACAGTTCTGCGGCATTTACTCAAGAAAGGTGGAAACATACCCACAGAAGATGTAGACAGGAAGGGTTACGGCAGCCTGATTCCTAAGAACACAGCAGCGGAAATGCACAATATATTCGTGAACAGGAAAACGGGTAGAATCTTCAAACAAAAGACTACTGCTCAGTGCGGAGAAGGAAGAGCACCTGGAATCTGCAGTGGCTTCATCACTGGTGGCTGAGTGGGATGGTAGGTGGGGGGAGTAAGCTTTGCACCAGCGTATCTACTGTGTGGTTCCATTTCGATAAATTTCAAAGTCAGAAAAGCACAATCACTGGTTAAAAACTAACCCAGAGTGAAACAAAACACGACAGAACCGAGGTTGTCCTGGAGGATGGGGGCAGGGGAGGCTTAGCTAGGAAGGGCCCTGAGGAACCTTCTGTGGTTGTGAGGTTGTGGAATTTTCTGCGTTTTGGGGGAGCTTAGGTTACACACATGAAAGGCATTTGGCGAAACCCAGTGCATACACACTTCAGAGTTTTGTGTTTGTGAGGCCATTTTATATCTGAACAAAATCATATAAACAGTGAATTCTACAATTTAATATGCAGTGTGTCAGATTAAAATTGGTGGATGCATGGATGGATGAATGGATGCATGGGTGGGGGGGTGGATACATGGGTAGGTGGGTGGATAGACGGATGGAGCATGGGAGGGTGAATGGATGCATGGATGGATGGATGCATGGGTGAATGGGTGGATGCATGTGTGGATAGATGGGTGGACAGTTCAGTGCATGCTTGGATAGATGTGTGAATGGATACATGGATGGATGATGGATGTGTGTAAAGTAAACATAGTGAAGTGTTATTCTTAGAATACACGTGATGAGAATATCGATATAAAAGTTCAGTTTAGCTGTGTGTTTGAAATGATACTAAAATGGGAATTGAAGCTTGTTATAGAATAAAGTTTATAGAAAGTCCAGGGTGTTTTATGCTTGACAAAGTTTCTAACCTAAACATATAAGATTACAATGAACTGAGAGTTTATGGATGAAGTCACTGGTTAAGATTAAGAAACTGGGGATTCAAATACGGTTTTAGTTGTGAAGCAGAGTAGAAAGCCGTGGACTGTTTAAACCGGCGTATATCCTCAGCAAAGATTCTGTGTGGCTCAGCTTTGCCTTCACTAGCAACTGTTTGAGAATCCTTGGGAATCCACAATTTTTAACTTGGGATATTTCTTGCCTGACACATCCCTGCTGTGTCTGCAAAGGTATGCGTTTCATTCACTATTTTTTTTTAATTTTTGACAGGCAGAGTGGACAGTGAGAGAGAGAGACAGAGAGAAAGGTCTTCCTTTAGCGTTGGTTCACCCTCCAGTGGCCACCGCGGCCGGCACACTGTGCCGATCCAAAGCCGGGAGCCAGGCGCTTTTCCTGGTGCAGGGCCCAAGCACTCGGGCCATCCTCCACTGCACTCCTGGGCCATAGCAGAAAGCTGGCCTGGAAGAGGGGCAACCAGGACAGAATCCGGCGCCCCGACTGGGACTAGAACCTGGTGTGCCGGCGCCGCAAGGTGGAGGATTAGCCTATTGAACCACGGCACCGGCCTCATTCACTAATTTTTTTATTCCTTAATCACTCTTTCCTTGCCCTGTATGTGTCAGCCATTGTGGAAAACTCTAGAAGCTGACAGGAGAGCAGGAAAGACAGCCCCTGTGCCCCAGGAAGCAGCAGTCGAGTGGAAGTGAGCGGAATAAGGGGGCAGACACCGTGGTCCCTGAGAATCCGGTGCACCAGCTCTGGGTGCACTGTCCCACGGCGGACTGCTGTGTACCACAGGACGCAGATGGAGGCTCCCGGGCTGGGTTTGATCCCACACGGGAGCAATGACACCCCCAGGAGTCTTTGTTCTAATTCAGTCTGCACTGACTCCCACGAGTTTATGGCATGGGGCAAAGCCCTGAGCAGGAGTCCGCCAGCACCCCCTCAGGGTGGAAGGATGAGCTGGAGGCTGGCAAGCAGGAAGCATTAGGGCAGGTGTGGACGGCTCGAATTCGGATGCCTAGAGCCCTGGCCAGAGCCTGCAGGTAGGTTCTGGGGCTCGGCAACATGGCAGGTACGATGTGACTCAGGGTTTGGCTGATTGACTGTGGGCTTGTAACAGGTGGAACCCAGCACTGCGAGGGTTGGGTCTGGCCTGCCTGGGGTCCCAGGTGGGAAACGCGCGTCCGCTTGTCAAGGCCACCTGGTGAGGTTCTTGCTGCTGTCGCATTGTTGCGCCGCTGGCTGGCCCCCCTGCTGGGAGAAGCATGAGATCATTCACAGTGTAGTTTGGGCCATAAGGGCTGTGTGTGCGCGTTTCTGTAACAGGAATACTTACTAAGTTTGGTGAGCAGTAAGGACACGCCGATTAGGAAATCCCAAAGCCTCCATCAGCCAACGGCTTTGAAGAAAGGGGCAACGCCCCGCGGCAGAGGGAGGCCCGAGGCTGCGTGGCTCTGGTGTGGATTCTGTTAACTGCTCCACGTCCCCACTTGGCCTGCTTTGAAAACTGTGGACAGGGACAGCAGCAGATGCCAAGCCGGCCCCGCCCATGAAGGAGATGATGCGTACGGGTGTTCAACCACCTGCCTGCAACACTGCCAGCCAGCATTGTTGCTTGTGACTCTTGTAGTGTCGTCTGTTGACAAGGGAGAGCCCTCTCTCCCTGGGGGCAGCACTCGGGCACTGCCATCGAGTGGCAGCAGCTCTGTGTCCAGGCTCCTTCCAGACCCCACCGGACCACGCCCTGCCCTCAGCACACAGCCCCCCTACCCAGGAGTCCCATAGCGGGGAGAAGATGAGCCATGTCTGTTAAGTTTGACTTTAAAATACCCCGCAAATAAAACAATACAGCCGTGAGCTTGGTGTCTTGGTTCTGAAACGCAGAGATGAGCAGCCTAGTAAGATGACTGTGTAAGATCTTTCACTTAAAATGGCAGAAGTGATGATGGAGACGGACGGCGCAGCTTTAGCTCAGCGAGCGACCGTCACCCGCTTCCCAGGAAGGCGGCGGCAGCAGGAACGCGGGCCCTGGAGCCTGGCGAGGGGCTGAGTCCCTCGGAGCTCTGCTCCCCAGCCCCTAACAGTGCCCCCAGGTGTTGGCGACAAGGAGCACCGTCCCCACGCAGAGGCCCTTCCCATGGACTGGATCTGAGTGGGTCAGCACAGTGTAGACAGCCCAGTGAAGACCCCACGCTCAGTGTCACATTGCTGTGTTGGGGGCGGGGGAGTCCCTGACTGTGATGTTGTATTTTCTTTCTCGCACGACAGAAATAAGCGTTAGGTTGTTAACTGAAGAACGCGGTGTCACGTGCCCGTTGTCTCACAGAATCGAGGTAGTTAATTTATCTAACAGTGGGCTCGTGCCCGCACAGCTGTGCACCGGGCTCTCACCTTCACTCGCTCTTTCCTGCTGTCTGAGTTGTCTTCCTTTTAGACAGCAACACTTTTTTTTGACTCTGGGGTTTTTATCAAAATATTTCCTTTGTCACTTTCTGTGTCTCTCCCCAGTGTGTATTTGTGTGATTATTTTCATGTTCGTTTGTGTGTGTGTGTGTGTGTGTGTTCGCAGCACTGACTCTGTTACCCATGCTGAAAACGAGCAGGCAGCTTCCCTCCCACAGCGGCCCGCGGCCCGTTACACTGGGGAGCTAAACTGCATGCATGCGTGCACCACGCTCACCCGGGGACATCCACGCAAGCCGCACACGCTGACCCTGAGCTTCAAATTCAGCTCTTTGTCCTGTTTTAAAAATGCGCCACTCAAAGGAATAACTCAGCAGGCTTGTGGGATTCAAGTATTCCAGGAACTGCTTTCAGGGGGCTCCAATCAGTGGCCAGGATTTCCGATGGAGTGCGCCAAGCCTCTGGGGTCAGCTGCCAGGAGAAAGGTGAGCAAATGCACAGTCGGGGGGAGACGTGCTCGATGGCCCACGGACAGGCCAGGAGCGAAGCGGCAGGGCCACTCGGCCGTCCCTGGGCACCTCCTGCTCCGCAGGTGCCTCCGGGGCTTTGTGGGACCCCCGGGCCGGCTGCCCCATCCCCGCGACCTGACAGGCGCCCTCCTCGGGGTGGGGCCCTGCTCCCCTCTCCAGCACCACACTTTCAAGGTTCCTTAGCAGCATCCAAGGTGAGATCTAGAAAGATTCACGCATGCAGCTCGCTAAGGGACCACTGACAGTGGCAGGACTGTTTCTTTTTTTAAAAAAGATGTATTTATGTATTGCTTAGTAAGGCAGACTTGCAGAGAGAGAGACAGACAGACAGAGAGAGATCTTCCATTCGCTAGTTCACTCCCCCGATGGCCGCAATGGCCGGGACTGGGTCAGGCCAAAGCTAGGAGCCTGGAACTTCATCTGCGTCTCCTACTTGGCTGCAGGGGTCAAAGCACTTGGGCCATCTTCTGCTGCTCTCCCAGGCCACCAGCAGGGAGCTGGGTCAGAAGTGGAGCAGCCGGGACAGGAACTGATGGCCATATGGGGATGCCAGCGTTGCTGGCAGTGGCTTAACCTGCTGCGCCCCAGAACCGAGTTTCAACCCCAGAATGGCTGGGTTGAGTGCAGCGCTCTCTTCCCAGGCTGCCTCCTTCCGCGGGGGGCTCGTGGAGTTGGGGTGCGGGGCTTTCTCTCTGCTGGAGTTCCTGTGACCTTGCTTGACCGGCTCCCCGGGGGGTCCTCCCTGCTCTGTTGAATGCTCCCCCAAACTCTCCTGTAGCAGCAGATCACTTCTTCCTCAGGGACTCCTCTCCTCATCCTAACTTCCCCACGCATCAACAAGAAAAACACAGCAGCACATAGTGCATGCACGTATAAAAGATACTGGAAGTCTCCATCGGCCGGGTTCTGGACTTTCGGCTTGTGCAGATTCCAAGAGGAAATTTGCCATCCAGATTTGTGGTGACAGTTTCATTGCTTTGAATGAACCATCGGAGTCTACGGCTTCTCTCGGGCACTGCACTGCTGTCTTCACCCCTCAAGAACCTTCTTCAGATCAGCCCGTCCTTTCTTGAGGAGACCTCATGTTCCTGGCGCATCCCATTTCTTGACAAAGTCATTTTGTGCCTGTGACGGTCGTCCCCTGGGAAAGGCGGGTGTCATCACAGAATACAGCTTCCACCGGGGCCCAAGGCTTTTCCTGAATTTGAAACACGCACAATATTAGACTTTATTGATTTTTTTTCAATAAATTTTAAGAAAACATTGTCTAGATTAGAATCTATGCTTTCTCACTAGGCCAAATACTTGCCCCCTTAAAAATGTATTACCTTGGGGCCAGAGCTATGGCGTAGAAGGCTAAGCCTCCGCCTGCCGTGCTGGCATCCCATACAGGAATCAGTTGGAGTTCCAGCTGCGTCACTTCCAATCCAGCTACCTGCTGCTGTGCCTGGGAAAGCAGTGGGAGATGGCCCAAGTGCTTGGGCCCCTGCACTCGCGTCCCGAGTAGGAGACCTGGAAGAAGCTCCTGGCTCCTGGCTTCAGCCTGGCCCAGCCCCAGATGTTGTATCCATTTGGGAAGGAACCATCAGGTGGGAACATCTCTCTCTCTCTCTCTCTCTCTCTCTCTCTCTCTCTCTCCCTCCCTACCTCTCTACCCCACCCACAACCCCTCCCCCTCTCTCTCCTTCTCTCTCTGTATCTCTTACAAATGCATAAATAAACCCTTTTAAAAATTTATTATCTTGGCCGGCACCGCAGCTCACTAGGCTAATCCTCCGCCTGTGGTGCCGGCACACCGGGTTCTAGTCCCGGTTGGGGAGCCGGATTCTGTCCCAGTTGCCCCTCTTCCAAGTCAGCTCTGTGCTGTGGCCCGGGAGTGCAGTGGAGGATGGCCCAAGTGCTTGGGCCCTGCACCCCATGGGAGAGCAGGAGAAGCACCTGGCTCCTGCCTTCGGGTCAACGCGGTGTGCCAGCCGCGGCGGCCATTAGAGGGTGAACCAACGGCAAAAAGGAAGACCTTTCTCCCTCTCTCTCTCTCTCACTGTCCACTCTGCCTGTCAAAAAAAAATTATTATCTTTATAAATGTACAACTGAAAAGACTGCACCGTTGGGTAATTCTGTAACATGCTATAGAGTTGTGTCTTATCACAGTTTGTTGGCTCAGTTATAAAACCTTGCTTAGAATTGAGGTCTATCTGACCAAAGTGGAAATTAATTTTAGTCCAATAGGATTTTAGGATTAACCTTCAGAAACTATCCTGTCCCATGGCTTTCACACTAACGAAGGAGAATTCTGTTGCACAGGTGATAGACAGCCAATCAACAACGTAATCGGCATGACACATTCCAGCCAGCAGAGACCAGGGAGCTTCAAGAAGGGCCAGCGGGAGGCTGCCCTGGCCTCTCGGAAAACTCTTTGCAAGATCCACGACCCGTTGTGAACAGGGCCTGAGCTAAGGGTGCAGGAAGCCCCACAGAAGCGTCACCTGCTGTCCTCGCATCCCCTCGGACACAGCGTCCGAGTCACAGCTCAGCACAAGGATACGCTGGGGCAGGGAGAAGGGTGAGTATGGCAGGTGCCCCTGGCCGCAGGCTGAGTGACAGACAGGGCAGCCGCCTGCTGACAGAGAGAACGAATCCCACTCACTGCCTCACCCACACCCTGGGGGAAACTGAGGCACAGCAACTGGCCGCTGTGGCAGGGTTAACAGAGGATGCGCTGGGATGGAGGGGGGCCGTCGGCCACCAAGGAGCCACACCGTGCCCAAGTCCTCACCTGGGAGGCTGTGGAGTTAGTTTTTCTCTTTTTTTTTTTTCCAATTAAAATCAGAAACACAGTGACCTTGATATGTGCAGACTAGGGCTGTAGGGGTCAGGGCCAGAGTTAGCACCGGCCTGGGCTCCCTGCTGTGCCCTTACTCAACAGGAAGCCACTCTGTCCGCAGGCAGGGGGGCGCCCCAGGCCTGCCTGTGCTCCCCGGAGCTGGGGTCTCCTAGCTGGACTCCAGGTTCCCGTGCGGCCTGGTCTCCTGGCCCATCTCCGAGACAGCAGCCGGCGAGCTCTAGAGGTGAGCGGCAGGGTGGGCTCCACGGCTCAAATGCTGCACAACGGCCATGAGGCCGTGCCTCGGGTGCCCAGCGACGAGACCCCAGCCCACTCTGCCCTGCGGAATCGGGCCATCCGCACACCTCCCGCAGTGTCTTATGCGGCTTTAAGTCAAGGGGAAAATTACTGTCATCAGACAGCTTTGTGATACGTAGGTGTTAAAATGTTAGCATCTGAGGGGCCAGTGCTGTGGCGTAGCAGGTAAAACTGCCACCTGCAGTGCCGGCATCCATATGGGCACCGAGTCCCGGCTGCTCCACTTCTGATCCAGCTCTCTGCTGTGTCCTGGGAAAGCAGTAGAAGATGCCCAAGTCCTTGGGCCCCTGTACCTACTTGGGAGACCCAGAAGAAGCTCCTGGCTCCTGGCTTTGGATTGGTGCCAGCGGATAGAACACCTCTCTCTCTCTCTCTCTCTCTCTCTCTGCCTCTCCTTCTCTCTGTGTGGAATTCTGATTTTCAAATAAGTAAATAATTAAACAATTTTTAAAAATGTTAGAATTTGAAATGCCATCGATTATATAATTGGGACAGACCACACAGGACTTGGAGGTGTCAGCAGTTCCTTTGCAGTCTTTATACTGGTTAAACAAACTTGCAACTTAAACATCCCTTCGACATTTTTCATATTTTCCCCGAATTTCTTGAGATGCATAAAAACTACTTAAAGCATCGATGATCTTTATTTTGAAACAGCTTATGTGATGATAAGAAATGTTTGTAACAGCTCAGGTAGTAGTTGAAAGTGAAAAGATTACCAGTAGTTTGTGGAAAGAATTGGCTTGAACGTGGACACACAACTGTCAAATGCAGGTATTTGCAAAAGTTACTGAGACAGCGTCCAAACCTCCCGTGGTTCCGTCCTCCGCACAAGAGTGGACTTCCGCTAAGAAGAGAGGAAGAGCCTTGGCTTAGAATCCGATTATTAAAAAGCCCAGAAAGCTTGCGGGACCAAAAGTGTGTCATGTTGATTCGAATGTGTGGGCTCACCGGGGCCACAGAAATGTGGCTCCTCCAAGGCCACACGCTCCTGCTGGGCGCTGAGCCGGCCACGGCCTTTCCTGGGAGGGGAGGAGGCATCGTCCTGGCAAAGGAGCTCATGGCGGCCTGGCAGGAAGTCAGAGGTGCAGACGCAAACCCCAGGTGTGGGCTCGGCAGAGACGGGTCCTCGGAGGGCCACCGGCGCCCTGTGGCTCGTGTCGCTTTGCCAGCAGACTCAGAGCTGAGGGACACCCGAGCTCCTTCTTCCCGTGGCCCCGAGTGTGTACCTACCGGGCTCCCCGAGTCGCTGCTTTCCGTAGTACATTTTGATACCCGAGCTCCGCGACGCCGCAGTTGGGTTTTCTTTCCAACGAAGCGAATCAGAGCGCGCTCCCGTCTTCAGTGGGGCTCGCCCTTTTCTCCACGGGGAGGTGGAGCTTGCGAGCGGGAGTGCGCACCAGAAGCGCACAGGCACCTCAGGGCCGGATGAAGCGGCCGCAGGCGGTTCTAGGCTGGCAGCGGGAGCCAGAGGGCAGCTGCTGCTTCGACCGTGCGCTGCTCCCTGGATCACAGCTACAGGCGATTAGGACGCCACCAGGCCACCCAAGGGCACAAACAGGACCTGGAGGAACCCGGCAGGGGCATGCTGGGGGTGTGAGCTCTGGCACGCGTGGACACATCGACCTCCGGGTGGCTCAGGCTGCCTGAGCTCCCTTTTCCTCGGTTTCCTCATCTGGATGTCGGAGCAGCCACGGAGGCTCAGGGGTTCTCAGGGAGGAAGGCGCACGCGGGTCCGCTCCTCCGCAGGAAACCGCAGGGGTGGCTCCTAGGAGTCCCAGAGTCCGAGCTGGGCCCCAAACAAGGAGCAGGTGCGAGCCGTGCAGAGCGAGGCGGGGGAGAGCCCGGCAGAGGGATGCCCTTCCGGAGCTGGGGAGGGGCTGACCTGCACCACCCTGTCCGTGCAGGACACAGCCTGGGGTGGGCGTGGCCGGGGCGCGGCAAGGCTGCGCTGGGAGCTCACACCCACTGCAGTCTTTCACCAGAGCCACGACCCCCCACCCCCACCCCACCCCTGCGCCGCCAACATCTGCGTGAGTGTGACGGTGAAAGCGTCCACTCACGGAGATAAACTAAGAAATGCGGCCGCGCTCGGGCTGATGCTCGGCGATGACTTGGCCGTGAGCCCCTCACCAGCGCCTCCCCCCGGGAGCCCCGTGCTGCGTGTTTTCCAGGGGGCAGCGTAACAGTGAGCCGGCCCGGAGGGAGCTCAGGGTCCCCAGGAGTAACCAAAGTGCCCCAGGGAGCTGTGCTTCAGAGACAGGGGAGTGAGGCAGGATTCCAGCTGACATGCTTTGACACGGCGGAGTCGCAGTGTAGACGGATGCCTTTGCTGCTGTGTGGACGAATCCCGCAGCTGGGGGAGGGGGAGGAGTGGTGTGGAGGTGCCACGGTGAAGCAGCTGGGAGGCAGGAAACCTGTGAGGCCCGTGGGACGTGCACCTGCCGCCGCCCCGGGACTCTCCCTGCCACCCCCCTGCCGAAGCCGACAGTGCCTGCTTGTGGTGTGGACAGTGCAACCCAAGTTGGGATTGGCCCTCATCCTGCCCCTGCCCATTTCATCTCCCCATGTGACCTGTTCACCCCCTTCCTCCTCTGTCTCCCCCACCACAGTGCCCCAGGGGGAGGCATTTCCACTCTCACAGCTGTGGAACAGTCGCTCCTCAAATTCACCCCAGCAGCAAAGAATGCGACCGTATTTGGAGACAGGCAGGCAGAGGGCAGTTCTGTGCAGCCGCGCCCAGTGGGGCAGCCCTAACCCCACAGGACCGGTGTCCGTGGGAGGTAAGGAAGCTGGCACATGGGCACACGTGCAGTGAAGAGGGCTAAGGGAGCAGGCGCCATGACAAGCCAAGGAGACCGACCCGGAAGGATCCAGCGCTGCCCACACCTTCCCCCGGGACTCGATCTGCGAGGCGGTGAATGTCTCGGGTGTGAGTCCCGTGTGTGCCACCCGGTGACCCACACAACCACCCCTCCCCAGTACCTGGAACTGAACACCTCTGCTGCCTCCCAGGGTCTGCGTCAGCAGGCGCTGGAGCTGGGTGCTGAACCCAGAAGCCCACATACGGGATACTGGTGTCTTAAATGGTGTCCAAACCCCCCGACTGAAGACCTGCAGCTGTCAGTGCACTGCAGAGCACTTGCTGTCATGGACTCTGGTCACCAGGTCACACCCTGCTCTCTGCAACTCCTCCCTCCCCCAGTCCCCCCAGTCCCTGGTGACCCCCCCCCCCCCAGCTCTCTACTTCCTGGAGTCCCACACTCTGAACTTCCGCATGCAGCTGAGATCCCGTGGTGCTCGTCTGGGTCTGTTCTCTTCCACTTCACCTCGTGCCCCCCCAGGTTCGTGTGTGTGGTCACGGCATCCCGACCTCCCACTGAAGAGCACTGCCCGGTGGAGTTCGGTCATCTCTCGGTCCTCATGGGCAATGGTGTCCAGGACCCTGGAGGACAGACACTGCATCTGCCGATGCCCACGCCCCTGCTATAAAACAGCCCCGACTTGGGGGAGCACCTGCACACACTCAATGTGCTTCAGAGCGCCTCCCGCCATGAGAGCGTGACCTAGAGAACCACGATGTGACGTTCCTAGAGCCTGGCCAGCTCTGCACTTCCTGTTGGTTCGTTTCCAGGCTCCCTGTGCACAAGGAGGGCCAACTGCACTTCCAGCGTGTGGAGCGGATGCTCAGAGTCTGAGCCTCCTCCCCCAGGTGAGGACTGCGCTGCCTTCACGTTGCCTCTGACTACAGCAGCTCAGGGCTGCCTTGCGGCACTGCGGGGAGGCCGCCACCTGTCATGTGACTCCGGCATCCCAGGTGGGCACCCGTTAGAGGTCCAGCTGCTCCACTCTCAGTCCTGCTCCCTGCACACGTGCCTGGGAAACCAGCAGATGGTGGCCCAAGAGCTGAGCTTCCTGTCACCCATGTGGGAGACCTGGATGGAATTCCGGGCTCAGGGTTGCAGCCTGGCCCAACCCTGGCTGTTGTGGCCATTTGAGGAGGGAAAAAGAAGATGAAAGATTCTCTCTCCCTCTCTCTCCCTCTCTCTCTCTCTCTCCCTCTCTCTCCCTCTCTCTCTCCCTCTCTCTCTCCCTCTCTCTCTCTCTCCCTCTCTCCCTCTCTCCCTCTCTCCCTCTCTGTCTTTTCTCCTCTCCCTGTAATTCCACCTTTCAAATCAATCAATCAGTCAGAGCTCAGCCCGGTGCGTTGCCCCTGGGTGACCTGGGCAGATTCCAGTCGGGGGCGTCCCCTCTTCTTGTGTCCTGCTGGAGGCGGCGTGATGCTGGCTGCATGGAGACCGTCAGGTACGGGTGACTACGGCTGTGGACAGCTGAAGGTTTGCCAGGGCAGAGTTCCACAAAAAACGAAAGAAAATGTCCTTTCTGAATTTCAGGCCACTGCTCGGGAACCAGCATCCCCGCCCCCCCCCTTAAAATCCGAGTCATAACTAAAATCGGCCCTGCTGTTTCTAACTTTCCGTGGGGGGCGGGCCCAGCGGCCCATCTGCTGTGGAAACTTTTGAAAGACACAGAAGGTACGTTATTCTTAGCTGAAGGGATCTCTCCTGGAATGTGCAATTGCTCTGAGCCTTTGATCCGGGCCTTCCCGCGGCCATGTTGAGACCAGATGCCCACGATAGGCACGCTGCAGGCTTCCCTCTGCCTCGTGCGCGGGCGGATGGATGCGTGAGCAGACCACTGAGTCCTGTCCACGGGGCCCCGTCCTGCAGGAACAGGACATCGAGGCAGGTCCACGACTGTGTGCGTGAGTCACCTGCCCTGTGCAGGTGGACGTGGTGGGAGAGACCACGCCACGTGTCACAAACACAGATTGCTTCGCGGTGCCATTTCAGTGTCAGATGTGACTACATTTGCATCCGAGCTGTGAGCATCGCTCTCCCGTGGGTGCGTCGGATCCTCTCACTCACACTGCTTTGGGTCTTCAGGTGTTCTATGCTGATTCATCATATATACCCAGATGCTGCACTGCCCCACCTCCACCACATCCCACCCCCAGCTCTGAGCCACAGAGCCTGGCTCCTTGACAACCAGGGCTTGGGGAATGCCGAAGCCAAACACTCCTTCTAGGAGTCCCCTGTGGCACTGCCCACCTGCCCCGTCCCTCACCCACCCCACCCTACAGAGCGCGAAGGTGGAAATCAGTGCGGGATCTGGTGGGTTTGCCTAATGCTCTCCAGGACCAAATCCACTTCTGCTCTTGCGTGATCTCTCTTGACTCCAAACCACCAGGTTTCTGTCACTTGTTCCCACTGTTGGCTTCCTCGGTTTGTCTGAGCCAGTGTAAGGGGCTCAGTTTCCTGGGTGATACAATCACACCTGCACCCACCCAGTGCCCACGGCGTCCGGGGAGCCTGGAGTCCACAGCCTCTGGGCTGGAGCTCACTTTGGTCTTGGGAGACGTGTGTCCTTGTGGTCCAGCTAACAGGCCCCATTCCTGTGACAATAGAAGAGCTTGCGTTTTTCACCACCTCAGCCAATGCATCTGAAGCGGCTGATTCTTCGTGGCCCTCCCAGGCTTGCTGGTGACAGTGTGACCTTCAGTGCGGACAGCCCATCCATCACGCTGTGAACTTTTCATGGTGTTCCACGCTCATCTCAGTTGTGCAGGGAAGCCTTTGTCCACAGCCCTGCTGACTGCCAACGAGGGAGCTTCAGTCTGTGTCCCCCTGAGCAGGCAGGAGGCCCCGGGCGGGGCTAGAGCGCCCATCTGCACCACGGGCTGCAGACGGACAGTCCCAGCCCCTGTGCCGTCTTGTCCATCATCTTCTTAGATAAGGAAGGTTCTCTATTTGTACAAGACCCACTTGCTGCATCTGTGAGTCCCAGGTAGGAATCTGAGGAATTTCTTTAACATCTAGATTTCAGGGAAGACCACATACACGGAGTAGGGCCAAATTTGTGCTGAATGTTTTATTTGGTGTGCTATGAAGCGTGCCTTCGAAACACAGGCTTCAGACGGTCTGAGTTCCTGACAGAACAGGAAGGTAATCTCCCAGGATTATGTTGCTGGGATCCATGAGTAAATTCTCCTGAATTCTTCACGTCTTCTAGGAGCAGAAGTTAAAAAGCAGAGAGCAGCAGGCGATAAGCAAACTAAGAAAAAAAACTGTTTTTCAAAATCCAGGACCAACAGGAATTTACTACTCGTTTTAAGAGGTGATTCAGTGGCTCGGAAGTGCGGTTCCCGGCGGTCTGGCTGCCTCTGACCCAAGGTCTAGCTCTCAGAGACCGAGCTGCTCGGGAAGGGAAGTGGCGCTTGATGGATACCTCCATCATGCCTGTCGCCATTTATAAGTAGAATACAATGGCCCTGGGCCTCACTCCGGCTCCTTCAACTGTGCGAGAAAGACGTGGGGAGAAGACGAGCCCGGGAGGACAGGGACACCTGCCCCAGGGCAGCTACCACGGGTGGTGGGGGATGTGCGGCTTCCGCTCTGTCAGCGGGTTCACGTATCAGTCAATCACATGTGGAAGACAGAACTGCAGACACGTGGGGCGCAGGGCCGACACTGTATGGCAATGGCTGGTTTTCAATACCAAGTCTCTGGGGTCAGAGTCAGTTCTTTCCCTACAGTTCAGTGCTTCCTGGCCACACAGGCTACCTCTGGAAGAGGGATTTCCAGTGGACTCAACGGCCTCATTTTCATGTACTAGAAGCAAGGGACAGATTTTCCCACGCAATCTAGAGATAACAGAAATGACCAACCAGAGACAACCGAGAATAGCACACTTGAGAAAGTTCTAGAAATCCGCATGAGCAAATAAATGGCAGGCCACATCAGGGATGCTCTGTGTGCAACAGATTTGCATTGCCTACAAAAGTGGCCATTCACAAGATTCCCACGCATGCAGCATTCACCGGGAGTTGGCCCCAACTTCACAGCCAGGCCAGACTTGCTTTGCTGTTGGCATGCTCAGTGGCCTGCAGGAGCCACGCACTGCACCCCTGTGCACCCACGGAGCCCCTGTACCCAGACTGCAGGCGACTGTGAGCTGAACAGGAGGAGCGAGGGGCGCGGCCCACTCAGCCAGCCTGGCCCGGGCTCCACCCAGAGCGAGAGCCGCGTCCTGGGGCCAGGATGGCCTAAGCGCAATCGTGAGTCTGAAGGAGGCGGCGAGCACAGGGCACCGCGGCCTGGCCTGGTGAAGACAGGGGAGCGGAATGGTGGGCGGGGTCCGCCCCGGCCCCGCCAAGGTGGCTGTGTCACCTTGAGGCAATCTGGCTCTGTCCTAGGCAGTGACGCGTGTGCCTGCGTAGACGGGCACCGTCCTCGGAGCCGGAGCTGGACCCACGTCCTGAGGATGCGCTGCTGCACTCCACGGGTCACCTCCCAGAGCCTGGAAGGGAGAAGGGCCTGAGTGAGGACGAGGCCACCAGACCTCTAAGCCCGAGCAGAACTCTCAGAGGGATAACTGCACAGCGCCGGCCATGCGGTCCCTTGGGTCTGGCCACCTTGGGCCAGGGTCTGATACTGGCCCAGCAGAGAGGGGAACCGAGGTGGACCCAGGGCACCGGGCGGTCAGACGGAAGAGCAGAACCGATCAGTGGTCACCTACACGTATTGCTACCGTGGGACCGTGCGACGCTGCCGATGGGGGAACTGGTACCGCAGCCGTCACAGGGTCGCGGTGAGTGTGCACCCGTTACAGGCATGGTGGTTGTTTTAAGTGGGGACAGTCGGGAAAGGATGTTAAGCAAGGCCACTGCCATCCTGAGATTGGGATGGCGGTGAGGAAGAAGGTGAGGCCGAGAGCACCCGGGAAGGAGCAGCAGGCCCTGGGCTGGGGTGCGGTGGGGCAGCGTGGAGGTGCCACGCAGATCGCAGACAAGACTCAGGCTGTGGTGTTGCAGAGACGGGCTGAGGCTCCAGGCTTCCAGGCTCCTGGCCTTGGCAAGATGTCGAAATCCAGTAGCAGATTACTACAGAGTGCATGCTGGGGCTGGCCAGCGTCATGGTGCAGGGGTTAGGCCACAGCTTGCAACGCCGACTTCCCACATAGCAGCCAGTTGGAGTTCTGGCTGCTCCACTTCTGGTCCGGCACCTGGGGAGAACAATGGCAGATAGCTCGGGGACTTGGGTCCCTGCCGGGCCCCTGGAAGCCCCGCGTGGGGTCCCAGGCTCCTGGCTTCTGTCTGGCCCAGCCATGGTTGATGCAGTCATTTGGAGAGCAAACCAGTGGATGGAATATCTCTCTCTCTCTGTGTCTCATCCCCTCTCTAGCTCTGCCCTTCGATAAATAAAATAAATCTTTAAAAAATATACATGCAGCATCTTTCAGTCTTTTTTTGTAAAACATTTATTTATTTATTTATTTGAAAGTCATAGTTACACAGAGAGAGGAGAGGCAGAGAGAGAAAGAGAAAGGTCTTCCATCCAATGGTTTACTCCCTAATTGGCCACAATGGCAGGAGCTGTGCTGATCTGAAGCCAGGAGCCAGGAGCTTCTTCCGGGTCTCCCACATGGATGCAGGGGCCCAAGGACTTGGGCCATCTTCCACTGCTTTCCCAGGCCATAGCAGAGAGCTGGATGGGAAGAAGAGCAGCTGGGAACAGAACCGGCGACCCTACTGGATGCCGGCGCTTCAGGCCAGGGTGTTAACACGCTGCGCCAGTGCCGGCCCCATGCATCTTTCAGTCTCAACAGATGTACTTTCTCTGGGGGCCTTGATGACACCCAGACACGGCTTTCTTACCGCCAGTGATGGGAGGGTCCTGGTGGGCTCTGGGCTGGGCTCTGAGAGGGCAGGGCTGTTTGCTGTTCTCCAGGCACCGCGGGGCACCAGGGAGCAGGTGTCTTCCCTAATTCGGTGATCTTCCTGGTACCGCCTGGATCTTCTTCCAGGGGCAAAATGAGTTTCTGGGATTAAAGTGAAACCCAGGAGGATTCGCGGGACTTAGATGTTCAGCTACAAAAATGGTTTTCCTGGAAAAGAGTCTGCCCAGACAGCCCAGATTCAGTGTGCGTCCATCAAGAATTATTTTGACCCTGAACGACGAAATCTTGCTATTCTAAGAAGACTCAGAGCTGTCTTGCTTGAACCTCCCTGCAACGTCGCGCCCCGTTCTCAGGCAGAAATACAAAAGGTCATTACACAATTGCAAGATCACACAATTAATGAACTCCAGAGTGGCACTGAAGTTCAGAGTTGTCAGCTCAGAATCCACAGTTTCGAAGCGACAGGGCGCCACCCTCTCCTGCTGCAAGGAGTCCTGTAGCTCCTCTATTTATCAGCGTCCTCGGGCTCCTGGCAACTTGAATTTAACTTGATTCTGGCTTCTGAAGCTCTCAGACAGACACCTGCCAGATGGACGGTATGGAAACAGAAGCGTAGCTGGCTGCGAAACGGTGGCAGAGCCCTTTGTGGAATGAGGGCTGTCATCTTTTATTTATTGGGATGTTATGTTAAATATTTGAAGAGATCAACACTTAATTTTTAAAAAAATCTGTTGCACTTGAAGTGAGCTCGTGGATTATGAGCACGCAGTGAAGTGGCACTGGGACCCCGCCACACCTTGGAGCAATTCCTTGCGTCCTGATAGCAAACCTGGTTTCGTAGAAGCCCAGCGTGGCCCATGTGCTATCCCCCACACCTGTTCCTCCCAGGCAGAAGGTGCGTCTGTCTCATCCCATGAGGCCGACTGGGCTTCCTGATACTGCCGGATGCCAGCTTACAGGGCCAGGGCTCTGATAGTCAAGCCGCCACGCAGGCTGTCCTCCCCGGGAGCAGGCCACCAACACTGCCGCCAACACGGCACGGGGGGGGGGGGGGGCGCCATGGGCTGGCTCACCGCAGGTGCAGCAAAACCCCAGCCATAGACTCAGAATCAGATAAAACCAGCGCTTAAAACCAAGGTCTCCTGTGGGCTGCTGGACAGCAGCGCGGGGCTGGTACGTTTGTTACGTAAGAGTCACGTCCCGTTGTGTCTGATCTGCGCTTTTCCCCTGTGGTGATTGACAGGTGCGAGCCCAGAAAGACAGCCCGTGCGGCAGCCCCGTGACTTCTGGAAGCACCCCTCTCACGTCCGGGTTTCTTGATCCATAGGTGGGTGTCTCTGGCAATGGAGCCCACCTCTGCAGTGACATTTGTATTGGGTTTTTCTGCAGTGAGAGAGACACCAGAAACACTCACTCAGTTTTAGAGTAAAGGGGAGCTGTGGGTCCTGACATCATCTGCGACATTTTGCAGCCGAGTGAGCAGAGGATGATGGCGGCTCCCTCGACAGTGGCGCAGGTGGGGGCCCCAGAGGGTGCTGGGCCCTGTGCACGGGGTCTCAGGACCCAAGGAAAAGGATCTGCAGCGGGGGGGGGGGGGGGTCACGTTTTTATATTTGTCAGTCTGCTTATTTGTTTTTAATTTACCAGCTAGACAGACAGATCTCCCTCTCCTTCTCCCTCTCTCTCTTTCTCTCTCTCTCTCTCTCACACACACACACACACACACACACACATGGGGGGGGCTTCCCATCTGCTGTTTCATCCCCCAGACATCCACAACAGCCAGGCTAAGCCAGGAATTCAGTCTGGGTCTCCCACGTGGGTGGCAGGAACCCAAGTGCATGGCTCAGGTGTGCACTAGCAGGAAGCTGGATTGGAAACAGAGCCAGGACTCCAACCTGATGCTGCCACATGGGATGCAGATGTCCCAGACGGCAGCAGATCTTTGACCTCTGACCTTTGTTCAAATGTCCTGCACAGAGCACAGGACCTTGACCTGGCACACTTCCAGCTCCTCGCCGCCGGCTCTTGCACAGTGAGCCCTGCATCTCTTAGGCATGTGTGGGAGCCCTGGGGCCATTCCTGCTGCTGCAGTCCACACCTGTTCATGGCCGCCTCCCCGGCGCCCTCCCTGGCGCCCTGCGCTCCTCTCTGAGACGCAGGCTCCCAGCCGGGGCCAGCACCCTCCCCCTGGAGAACCGTCCTCAGCACATCCTGTCACTATGGCCAGCGCTCCTGATGGTCGTCCGATTCTCAGACACTTCCCCCCTGGGGGGAGAAATGTTTACTGTCACTTTTATTCTTTTCAGTGTTTTGCAGATGCTGTGCCACATGTCTTGTCCTGTGCAATTTCTCACAAAAGTTGGGCAGTGTTTTCTGTTTTGGTTGTTTTGTGTGTGTGTTTTTTTTTCTGTCTTCAATTCATTGTTTAAGAAGATTTATTTATTAGCTTGAAAGGCAGAGTGACAGACACAGAGAGACGAGAGAGGCGGAGATCTTCTGTCCCCTGGTTCAGTCCCCAAGTGGTCAAAACAGCCAGGACTGGGCCGGTCTCCGACACGGATGGCAGGGACCTAAGCACTTGGGTCGCCTTCTACTGCCTCTCAGACACCTTAGCAGGAAGCTGGATTGGAAGTGGAACAGCCAGGAGCTGAACCAGTGCTCCCACATGGGATGTACGCACTGCAAGCCACAGCTTAAACAGCTGCACGAATGCCAGACCCAATCATTGTTTCTATCTTTGGATTTCAGCAGTAGACGTGACATGTCTAAGTGTTTATAAAATATAATTTCATCCTACGTGTTTCTTGGATCTGTGACTTGATGTATTCTATTAATCTTGGAAAATTCTTGGTCACTGTCCCTCCTGTTCTACTCTGTTTTTATTTGTTTTTTTTTTTATTTTATTTAGCAAATATAAATTTCCAAAGTACAGCTTATGAATTACAATGGCTTCCCCCCCATAACTTCCCTCCCGCCCACAACCCTCCCATCTCCCGCTCTCTCTCCCATTCCATTCACATCAAGATTCATTTTCAATTACCTTTATATACAGAAGATCAATTTAGTATATATTAAGTAAAGATTTCAACAGTTTGCACCCACACAGAACATGAAGTGTAAAATACTGTTTGAGTACCAGTTATAGCATTAATTCACATTGAACAACACATTAAGGACAGAGATCTTACATGAGGAGTAAGTGCACAGTGACTCCTGTTGTTGAGTTAACAAATGGACACTCTTGTTTATGGCGTCTGTAATCTCCCTAGGCTCTTGTCATGAGTTGCCAAGGCTATGGAAGCCTTTTGGGTTCGCCGACTTCGATCTTATTCCGACAGGGTCATAGTCAGAGTGGAAGTTTCTCCTCCCTTCAGAGAAAGGTACCTCCTTCTTTGATGGCCTGTTCTTTCTACTGGGATCTCACTCGCAGAGATCTTTCATTTAGGTATTTTATTTTATTTTATTTTTTACCAGAGTGTCTTGGCTTTCCATGCCTAAAATACTCTCATGGGCTCTTCAGCCAGAACTGAATACCTTAAGGGCTGATTCTGAGGCCAGAGTGCTTTTTAGGGCATCTGCCATTCTATGAGTCTGTTGTGTATCTTACTTCCCATGTTGGATCGTTCTCTCCCTTTTTTATTCTACCAGTTAGTATTAGCAGACACTAGTCTTGTTTATGTGATCCCTTTGACTCTTAGACCTATCAGTATGATCAATTGTTAACTGAAATTGATCACTTTGACTAGTGAGATGGCATTGGTACATGCCATCTTGATGGGATTGAATTGGAATCCCCTGGCACATTTCTAACTCTACCATTTGGGGCAAGTCAGCTTGAGCATGTCCCTAATTGTACATCTCCTCCCTCTCTTATTCCCACTCTTATATTTAACAGAGATTACTTTTCAGTTAAATTTAAACACCTAAGAATAATTGTGTGTTAATTACAGAGTTCAACCAATAGTATTAATATAGAACATAAAAAATACTAAAAGGGATAAAGAATTAAATTGTACATCAACAGTCAGGACAAGCGCCAATCAAGTCACCGTTTCTCATAGCGTTCATTTCTTTTCAACAGGTTTCCTTTTTGGTGCTCAGTTAGTTGTCACCAATCAGGGAGAACATATGATATTTGTCCCTTTGGGACTGGCTTATTTCACTCAGCATGATGTTTTCCAGATTCCTCCATTTTGTTGCAAATGACTGGGTTTCATTGTTTTTCCTGCTATATAGTATTCTATAGAGTACATGTCCCATAATTTCTTTATCCAGTCTACTGTTGGTGGGCATTTGGGTTGGTTCCAGGTCTTAGCTATTGTGAATTGAGCTCCAATAAACATTAATGTGCAGACAGCTTTTTTGTTTGCCAATTTAATTTCCTTTGGGTAAATTCCAAGGAGTGGGATGGCTGGGTTGAATGGTAGGGTTATATTCAGGTTTCTGAGGAATCTCCAGACTGACTTCCATAGTGGCTTTAACAGTTTGCATTCCCACCAACAGTGGGTTAGTGTCCCTTTTTCCCCACATCCTCTCCAGCATCTATTGTTGGTAGATTTCTGTATGTGAGCCATTCTGACCAGGGTGTTTTAAAGATTTATTTATTTATTTGAAAGTCTGAGTTACACACAGAGAGAGGAAAGGCAGAAAGAGAGAGAGAGAGAGAGAGAGAGATCTTCCATCAGACGGCTCACTCCCCAAATGGCTGCAACAGCCAGAACTGCGCTGATCCAAAACCAGGAGCCAGGAGCCTCCTCTGGGTCTCCCACATGGGTGCAGGGGCCCAAGCACTTGGACCATCCTCTACTGCTTTCCCAGGCCACAGCAGAGAGCTGGATCAGAAGTTGATTAGCCGGGACTAGAACCAGCGCCCCTATGGGATGCCAGCACTTCAGGCCAGAGTGTTAACCCACTTCACCACAGCACCGGCCCCCTATTAGGGTTTTTAATCACACACATTAAGCTATTTAGAAATATTCCACAGTTATTAAGTAATGTGTTGTTTTCTACCCTTTTTTCACTTCTTCTATTTTAATTTGCTAATTTCTTTGGAAACATCTTCATTTTTGTAAGCTGTTTCTATCTACCACTGAAGCCATGAAAAGATTTTTTTTTTTCATCTGACAGTATCTTTTGATTTTTAGTGTCTTCTTTCTCTTTTGCATAGTTTCTCTCTCTCTGGCAACCCCCTCCCCCGCTCTGTTCATAGATGTTGCCCACCATCTTTCTATTTTAAAGACCCTGCTAGACTGATACATCCCTAGGTCATCTCTTGGCCTCGTTCTGTCGCCTGCTTTGTCTCTTGACAACGGGTTGTCCTCATCTCTTTCTCTACATGTCTCCTGCAGAATACTGGGTGTCGTGTATAAGCCAGCAGTGGACTATGACTCCTGTGTTGCTGAGATGGGCCTGCCTCTGCTTCCAGGCTGGCCTGGAGGTGGTGGGCCCACCTGAACAGGCGTTGAGCGGGGCAGGCAGTCTTGGCTCAGTGGCTGCCGTAGGTGCACCCTAGGTTGTGAATTCCTGTGGCTGTGGGTTGTAGTCACCTTGAGTTTACAGTGGAAGCTGCCGTGCCAGGGGTCCCACTCAGCATTTCTCCTCAGCTTTCAGTCATCCCGCAGAGTGAGGGTTCAAGGACATCCGCTTCTCTGGCCCTCCCGCAGGGCTGGAGAGCCTGGGGTTAGGCTCACGATGGGGGTAGAGGTGGGCCTGTCTCTCCTTTGTCCAGGCACAGCTTTCTGAAGGCCTCAAGTGCTTGGAAGTCCGAGGTGGGTGGTGCCTTAGCCCTGCTGCTGTGTCGTCCATGGCCGGTGCTCTCCAGCCGTAACAGCCGTCTCTGAATTGCTGAGGGATGCTGTGCCCCAAGGCTTAGGGCTCCCCCTTCCTCTGAGTCCAGGACACTGGGTATAAAAGCCCACCAGAGACGCGGACATTCCCCCCGTGCTCTGGAGCCTGCCCCTGACTTAAGGCCTGTGCTTTGCAGGGGAAACCCTGGGGATGCTGGGAAAGCTCTGTGCCAGGCCTGCAGCGCCCCCAGCCCCTCCTGCCCTCTCCAGCCCTCCCCACCCTGAGGTCCCCCCGCCTGGGCTGAACACCCCTGGCAAACACCTGAGCGTGAACTCGGCCTATTTCAGGGACCGGGCCCTTGCAAGTTGGCCTAGGCCCTGTGTTTGTAGGGATGTTGCTAAAGTTGTCTACTTTTTTTGTTATATCTCATTAAAACGGGGCTGCCTCTTCACCCTGCGCCTGACGGGAGGGGCAAGCATTTTACTCGTGTCCCCCGTCCTGGAGGACTGTTTCTCTTTGGGACTCTGCGGCTCTGCCACCCCAGCCCCCCGACGGCCTGAACACGAATTCACCAGGGCGGCGGATCCGGCTGCTCACCGGCGTGGACGCCAGGCTCCCCCTCCCTGCCCTGCGGTGGACGCCGAGTCCGGCCTCCGTTCAAAGCGACCTGCCACATCCCCAGCACCCAGGACCGGGCCTGGCGCGGAGCGAGTAATAAATATCCCCCACGATAAGGAGCGAACAGGAAAAGGGACGTCTCCTGTGCACACACCGTCACTCCGCTGTTCACGTGATTATCTAAAAGTTTGCTGACATTTGTAAGAGGAAAGGCCAGCTTGATAAACACGTCCGACCTTTAACCTCGTGTCGGACAAGGAGCTGCTCTTCATGCGAGTTCTCGCCGAAGATAAAGGAGACCCGGAGCGAGATGGAAAACGTCCGCCTGCGAGCAGGGAGAGGCCCGCGGCTCCCGTTGCCAGGCAACGGCGCACGCACGCAGCGACGCTCGGGCTCTCGTCCAATCAGAACTCGCCGCGGTTTCCCGCCCTCCGGGCGCTCGGAGCCGCGGTGCCCGCAGAGCCGGCGGTGGGCGCGCAGTGGCCGGAGCCCCCGAGAGGGTGCGGGCGCGCAAGCCACGGGGATTCTCTGAGTTCGCACGGGCGGTCGCCGTCCACACCACCAGCGGCCGTTCAGGGACGCTCTGGTCACACTTGGAACTGACGCTGCTTTGGCGCGCGCAGTAGCCACGGGAATCCAGATGGCGTTCCTGGGTGGTCCTGGCAGAGGTCACGTGGGACGCGGGCTCGGATTCCCACTGTGGCCTGGCCTTTCTGCTCAGTCACGTGCCGACTTCCCGAGAGAATTTTTAGATCACGTAGTTGAGAGGCGGGGAGAGAGCGAGCCAGCCCTCCTCCGCGGGTCACTCCCCCAAGGGCTCCCAATGGCCGGGGCTGGGCTCGGGTCTCCCCCGGGGGTGGCGGGAGCCCAGGGGCCTCAGGCCACGACCACTGCCTCCTCGGGTCTGCGTAGCAGGGGTCTGGAGTCAGGACGTGGAGCCGGCGCTCCACAGTGGACGTGGGCACGCTAGCCGGCATCTTGTTCACCAGTGTAAACACCCACCAGGATTTTATAATGTAAAAGGCTTCAAAAGAGGTCAGTCACTGAAAACTAGTAATACTGCATGGGTGTGGCCGTACCCGGCCATGCCGTGTCCCAGCCACGGTGTTGTCCCCACTGCAGAGCCATGGTGAGAAGGCTGAGATCCCACGCCTGCCACCACGTCCCCGCCATGCTGTGTCCCTGCCACGGTCACCTCCCCACTGCAGAGCCATGGTGAGAGGGCTGAGATCCCACGCCTGCCACCACGTCCCCGCCATGCCGTGTCCCAGCCACGGTCACCTCCCCACTGCAGAGCCATGGTGAGAGGGCTGAGATCCCACGCCTGCCACCACGTCTCTGCTATGCCGTGTCCCAGCCACGGTCACCTCCCCGCTGCAGAGCCATGGTGAGAGGGCTGAGATCCCACGCCTGCCGCCATGTTTTCCAGACTGTCCTGCAGTTCTGCACAGCACTCGGGTGAAAGCAGAGCGTGTTGGTGGGAAGCGGTTGTGTCTTTGCACAGAACTTGCAGCAGAACCCTGCTCCTCCTCCTTGCTTCATCCGACTTCCAGTTCACTCCCGCAGAGCTCTCTGGTCCCTCCAGTACCCGGCAGGGGACGGCAGTGCAGGGTCCCCTGGCATCTGGGATGGCCGGGTCTCCTCCCGAGAAGCCTCGATGTTCCCGGCCTTCTCAGCCTGGAGCCGGCGACTCAGCCTCGCCCTCTCCCTGTCGTGAGGCTGACCCGTTCCTGGAGCCATCAGACCTTGCCCACGGGCCAGAACCAGTTCCAGCCGTGCCGTGCAGGGCTATCTCGGCCTCCCTTTCTGTGGTGTGGCCGTGCGTGCAGTGTGAGGAGAGCTGGGGATCCATCTGCTGCTGTGGCCCTGGGCTCTCTCTCCAGCAGGCAGCGGCCCCCAGCAGGCAGCCGGTCCTGGGCCGAGTCTTCGGGAGCTGCTGCCCTGTTTGCCAGGTCCCCAGGTCCCTTCCTCCCACCCAGATGGCGCAAGCTGCTTGGGAACGCTCACACACCGGCGTGCCGGGGAGCCAAGACCAGCCCTTCACCACGAGTCACGGAACTGGCGGTTCTGTGTTCTAACAGAAAATGATGTGACTTGGACGGCTGCAGGTGCCAGTGGGCCAGATTGGAAGAAGCAAGGCTGGACCGCACGTGAACATACACGCTGGACCACAGCCCCTACAGCCATGGGAGCGGCATGGCCAGGACTCCGTCAGTGACGGTTGCCAATCGGAGCACACCCGACACCTCCTCCTTCCCTGCCCGGGTACCTCTCCCCGCCCCTCACCTCTCCCTGCCCCTCACCTCTCCCTGCCCCGGCGTCTCTCCCTGCCCCTCACCTCTCCCTGCCCTGGCGTCTCTCCCCGTCCCTCACCTCTCCCTGCCCCAGCATCTCTCTCTGCCCCTCACCTCTCCCTGCCTGGGTACTTCTCCCTACCCGGCGTCTCTCCCTGCCCCGGCATCTCTCCCTGCCCCTCACCTCTCCCTGCCCCGGTGTCTCTCCCTGCCCCGGCGTCTCTGGCAAACACGAGCTGTGGTGGCTGCACTCCTCGCTACAGCCCTCGCTGAACAAACGTCTTTGCGTCTCTCTGTCTGAGGGACTCTGCCAACCCCCCAGCTGCTGTAAGGAAGAGCCCGGCCTTGAACTCCTGGGCTTTGCAACTGGCAGCTCCCGTGCTAGAAGAAGCCATGTCCTGTGGGAGGAGGGGTGCTGTGTGACGTGGCTGACGCGGGCGGGTGCTGTGTGACGTGGCTGATGCGGGCGGGTGCTGTGTGACATGGCTGATGCGGGCGGGTGCTGTGTGACGTAGCTCCTCGCTGGACGGGGCGCACCCCGCCTTCAAGCGTGGTGGGTGGTGGGAGCTCACACGAGGGCCCGCCCTGCTGCTTGCCTGTGTGTGTGTGTGTGGTGCCTCCTTGACTCCACAGCCACCATCAGCAGCAAATGACATTGGATTTTCTAGGTCTGCGGTGTGACAGCAAGCCACTTACAGGTTATTAATGATCCCATCAATATTCATGTCAAAAATCGCAATAATGATTAAAGGTCAAATTACAAAACTTCCTCTCTCATTAACTCATGGCTTATTTATTAAAAGTCTCAGTCCCAATTATGAGGGCTGTTTTTCTGGTTTATTACTTTTCATCCTGGGAGAAACTACCGCTGAAGCATCAGCTCCACGCTGTAAATTCAAACATGGGAAAGACGGTTTCCCTCTCCTTCGGGTTCTCATTATGGACGCGTGTCGCCGAAGCATGCGTGACTGACTCGGGCTTTCCGAGATGAAGCAGAAACCCCGCTGGGACTTACCGGTCACCCAAAGCCCGGGCGCCGAGGTTGGGGCAGACCACAGGGCGGACGGGGATGGGGCCGCCCAGCGGCTTCTAACCTTGAACGACTGAGCTGCAAACAAGCAGCCCCGGGCAGACGTGTCTGTCAGATTAGGCTGCGAAACCCGTCAGTGGTTTTGAAGGGCACTGGGGGCGGAGGGCAGACAGCCCCGGGTTGCGAGGACTCGGCGAGGAAAGGTTGCCCGTCCGTCTGCAGCCCGGACCTCGCCTCTGTCAGGTTGCCAGTGGCCTTCGGGGCATAGGAGGTCAGAGCCCCGTCAGAGGGGCCGCCCGCCTCCTGCCTCCTGCCACGAGTCCGCGCCCACAGCCTGCACCTTCTGACAGCCCTGAGTAGCCATGTCTGCAACCGCTCAGCCCGCCCGATGAGCTGCGGGAGGACGGGGGGACGGAGGAAGACGGGCCGTGTCAGGATGCGAGCATCAGCTCCAGGAGTCCGCCCCGGCTGCCTGGGGCCCACAGTGTCCAGTAGGAATGGACTCCCATGACCCCTGCGGCAGGTGGGATCGCAGTCGCACACCGCTCGCTCCTGCTGCAGGAGCCACGCTCCAGGCTCACGGCCGAGCACCTGCCCAGGTTGCTTCCTGTGAGATCAGCGTTATTCCCAGAAGGACAAGCCAGTGATTCGTGACAGCATCTCTCAGTCCCCAGCAAGAAATGCTCCCGGCCTCTGACCTGCACGGTACGGGGCTTGAAGTTTCCCGGGTGGGTGTCCTCTGGGCTGGGGACACCGGCACGGCTTACAGCTCCGCGCTCTGTGACTCTGAACGTGAACGTAAACCGCACGGCTGATGGAGTGGCTGTAACTGCACATGTCTGGAACGGAGAGGGGGCATTTATGATAATTAGCAATAATCAAACCCAGGCCAAGGAAATAGGTACAGGAGAATGTTCACTAATTTGTAGCTGAATGACTTTGGGACCTTAAGGTAAAACGTCCAGGTGGTGCTTACAGGACTCGTAAACACTTGATTTAAAGGGGCAGTATTAACATGCGGGTTTATGACCAGAGCACTGAAATTAAATTGATTGTGTCTGCTCTGGCTCTAAAAATAAAAACGGAATAATAATTTGGCTACCTGCGTTAGAAGGCGTCGAGCCGTGAGTAACATAGCAAAGCCACACCTGACGTCAGCATGGCTCAGCAACAGGGGACCGGAGGAAGCAAAAGCACCCACGGGTGTTCAGAGCACCCCAATCCAGCGCAGCTCTGCTTGCTTCCTCTGCCCCTTCCTGGAAGCTGGAGTTGGACAGTCTGCCCGGACCCTGGAGCTGCGGCGCACGGCCAGCCGTGTGCCGGCGGCTTCTGTAGGAACTGCTCGGACCCCAGCGCGCCGGTGCCCCAGGAGCTGACGTCCGAGGGGGCCAAGCGGAGTGAGCAGTGCAAGATGTGAACAAGACACAGGGTGCTCCGTGACGAGGAAACAGACGCCTGACACTTCGCCAAGGAATCCAAGGCTGGTTCAGACGCGGCTCCTTAGACAGGCCCAGCTTGTGCGCCAGAGTATCACGCCGGTGCCCACAGCTTGTGGGACACGGAGGCGGGGGCGGGGCGGGGTGGGGCGGGGCGGGGCGGGAGCTGCAGGTGGAGGTGCTTCCGCTGGGTGGCCCAGCCACGTTCCTGGCTTCCGTCGAGACGGCTGCTGACGTCTATGGCGAGTGTCCACGTTAACCTTAGCAAGTGGCTAGTCCACCCCACACCCGTCAAGATTCCTTTTGAGCTGCCTTTATGTTTTTATTTTTATTTTATTTTATTTTTGACAGGCAGAGTGGACAGTGAGAGAGAGAGAGAGACAGAGAGAAAGATCTTCCTTTTCTGTTGGTTCACCCCTCAATGGCCGCTGCGGCTGGCGCCCTGTGCAGATCCAAAGCCGGGAGCCAGGTGCTTCTCCATGCGGGTGCAGGGCCCAAGCACTTGGGCCATCCTCCACTGCACTCCCTGGCCACAGCAGAGAGCTGGACTGGAAGAGAGGCAACCAGGACAGAATCTGGTGCCCCGACCATGACTAGAACCCGGGGTGCCGGTGCCGCAGGTGGAGGATTAGCCTAGTGAGCCGTGGCACCGGCTATTTTAATAATATGGACAGACAGGATTTTCCAGGTACTTAAGTTGTGGTCCCTTTTTGCTTTACAATTTTACGTTCAGTTCTTTTCTCTCCTCTCACCCCGTACTATGAACAGTCAAGAATACCCAAGCCACTCCTACTCCTTGATCAGAAATCGCCTCAGCTAAAAATCCAACTTCACTGCTCTCAACTTCTGCCTTCCACAGAGCAGTAGGACATGGACAGACTCCATCCAACGTCTACTCAGCTCACTGAGCCACCTGTCCCGGCTTCCAATGACCCCACCTTTGTCTCTGAGGCCTTTCCCGTCCATGTGTTTGTCCAAATTCTGTTTGTGATTTCTCCACAGCTCTCCACTTTTATCTCTTGTCTCCCAGCACGTGATCTTTACAATGGTGCCGTCGGAATCTGGGCTTTGGCTTGTATGCATCTTCAGTCTCCCGGCTCCTGGCAGTACCAGTTCCAATGTCGCATCTGCGTTTTTACACCTGCCGTAGCCAGTCTATGCGCTAGAACAAATATGACAGCGCGCAGGCGGCTTCGACCGCCAACATCCATTTTCTCACAGTCCTGAGGTTGCACCGCCAGGCCACTGCCCCAGCAAGGCCTGCGCCTTGAGGACCTGCCTCTGGTTTGTGCACAGCAGTTCCCTGCTGTGTCTTCACACGGAAACGCGCAGGGAGAGGAGAGCATGCCGTCTCCTGTCCTCTCTCGAGAGCACAGATCCTGCCATGAAGACTCCGCCCTCAGAATCCAGTTACTTCCCAGAGGCACAGGCCGCAGTAACGCCGCTGGACCCGGCGTTCCCAGCTGTGAAGCCAGAGGCTGGCGCTAAATGGACCGTCAAGCTCTGTGCTTGTTTTCCTGCAGCCCTCCGTGGGCTTTCGGCTGAGTGCCGAGCAGGGACCTGGTTAATAACGCCAGCCTGGGGCCCGAGTCCCTTCCTTGATGTCCTGGAGCCCTGGATCTTCGCATAGACAGGACAGTACCTGCTGCAGGCTGGCGGGGGGCGGGGGACGTCCAGGCTGCCGGCCACATGAGGCCCACGAGACCGTTTCTGTTTTCATTGTCGAAGATTCTTTTCTGTGCTGAAGAAAAAAGTTTTTAGCATGTCTAAACTATTGTTTCAGTCATCTGCGCAAAAACATTTCTTCTACATGAATCCAAGCTGACGTGCTTTGTACCAATGAAGTCATCCCCTTAGTCGCTGAAGAGGACGAGGTGACAAGTTTCTCAACCTGAACACTGTCCTACGCACTTTGTCCAATACCTTACAGCAGAGCGGGCAAACCAGCTCATTGACAACAAAATCAGTCGCTCAGCCTCCCTCCACTCAAGTGCCAGTGACTAGGATGTGTGGATCACTCTCTAAGACAGACAGAACGCATGTGCGCGTGGTTACAACAATACCGTCCTGGAGAGCCCAAAAGGTCCCTTCTCATCGGGGGGCTATAAGACAGCAATTTTTTTTTTTAACCAAAACTTTTCGCTACCTTTTTTTATTTGGAAAGCACAACGCCAAATCATTTATGAAAAACCTTTTCCAGGGCTCCTCTTCTTAGAGTTCCGGTTGGTGGCGTTTCCATTCACATCTGGCCCAAAGTGGCCGGGCTGCGGCGTGTTAAATACGTCTGCAGAGCTAATGGAGTTGTGCTAGGCAGGGGACCATGACATTGCCTCTCCTCTGTGGAGTATTTCTCTCTGGGTCCCCTGAACTTGGAATTTCTCTTTAAAATGTCCCATTAATTCCTATTAGGGAGCTACTAGTAAAGAAAATTGCATGTTAGCTTTTATCAATCTGTATGAATAAATGTTAACCATTCTCGGTTAAAAGCCCTCCTTTGAGCTCCACTCATGTGAAAACAGCGAGAGGAGCAGGCCCATCAGCAAATCACTGAGAAGATTAATGCACTCGAGCCTGCACAAAGACCCCGAGATGTGTATTAGCATTATAGATTTTAATTTGAAATAATGTCAGTCTTTTCGGGCCCGCATTGTAGTGCATGCGCTGCCACCTGCTTATAATAATGAGTCTGACAATCCACGTAAATGTGATTTGCTGCCTCTTTTGCCAGCATAATGGCCGGGATATTGATCCTAATGGTGCAGCAGTCGCACGCATTTCACTCAACAGAAACCGGACAGGCCCAAGGGCTGAGGCTTCTGGAGCCTCCAGCACGGCAGGGGTGTGGTGAGAGACACAGTGCCTGTCCCACACCTGGGACAGCGCCCGGTCCCTCCAGGATGGGCCTCGTGCCTGCCCTGGCACCACACTGCAGGGCGACTCAGTCAGCACCCAACCAGATCAACAGAAGAGGCGGCCGGGTGAAAACACGCTGGGCTCTCCCTGCCTGCCGTCTGCCCAGAGTGGGGCCAACCGTGGAACTCACAGGGCTCTGTGGCCTCGCCAGGCCTTTGAGACAGCTGGCCAATCCGGAGTGCTTAGCCATGTGTGGCTAGTTGTAATCAAATTCTTTAAAATCAAGCGAAATTTAAGAATTAATTCCCTGGGACTCAGCGGATACCTGTGCATCCGTGTGCCTGGTGGCTTTACTCACTGAAAATGGGAACAACCATGTGACCATTGAGAGGGGGTTGCACACACACACTGGGGTCTTACTCGGACTTGAGAGGAAGTGGATCCTGGCACACGCACCACCATGACGGCCCTTGAGAAGGTTGTGTAGAGTGAAATGATTCAGTCACAAAAGGACAGATACTGCAAGCCTCTTCACACGAAGTCCCTGGGATTATTGCTTTATGGACAGAGAGCTTGAGTTTTGCAACATTAAAGACTTCGGGAAATGGAGAATGATGATGGTTGCAGTTATATGCACGTGCTTAATGCATAGAATTATAGGTGTAAATTGTGTTAAATTGAATGCTCAATTGGTTTAAATGGTAACTTTTATTTTGCCTATATTTTACTCTGATCTAAATAATGCTCCCTCGTTTGATCCACAATAGCGCGTGGCCAGCGGCTACTGCACCGGATGTCACCCAGAGAGGCAATCCCTGACCTCACAGAGAGCGCCACTGCGCATTGTTGCTTTGGTGGGATGCTGTCGCAGGCACCCGAGCCATCGTGGAAGACATCCGAGCCGTGGCAGGAGGCACCTGAGCCGTGGCAGGAGGCACCCAAGCCATAGTAGGAGGCACCCGAGCCATGGCAGGAGGCAGTCCGGCAAGAGTCCTGCCAATCGCAGCCATGCAGGTGGCGAAGGTGTCAGGAACCAGCGCCGACAGCCCGCAGGAGACACAGGCGCGGCTTACAAAGCTTGAGTTTTACTGGATTTGACGTAAATTGCTTCTGTGTTCTCTGCAGAGTATTTTTCATTTTCAGAGTGGTTACCGTCAGCCCACGAGGGGTTAGTGCCGCCAGGCACATGGTTCCGCTCCTCTTCCCTGCCGCATGTGTTTCAGGGACTGAAAGACAGACCTTGAATTTCGGTGTGCACGGAAGCCAGAGTAGTTGAACCTATGATATTTTGATAACGGAAGCTACTCTTTGAATGCAAGTTTACAGCAGAGGAAACCAACCCATCAGTCACGAGGTCGTGACAGACACGTGGGAGCCATGGAGCAGACGCAGGAGCGGGAGTCAGGTGTGGGATCCTTCCAGGAACGCGGCATGATCTGCTCCGACATGAAGTGGATTCAAACACAGAGCAGCCCAGAATCGCACCCAGCGCGTCACATTCTTCAAATGTTGAATACAACGGGGCTGGTGCCTTGGTGCAGTGGGCTAAGCCTCAGCTTGCGTGTCAGGATCCCATATGGGTGCCGGTATGTGTCCTCGCTGCTCCTTTTC
Organism: Oryctolagus cuniculus; assembly: GCF_964237555.1. Lineage (NCBI taxonomy): Eukaryota > Metazoa > Chordata > Mammalia > Lagomorpha > Leporidae > Oryctolagus > Oryctolagus cuniculus. The sequence goes on along the minus strand of NC_091445.1, from coordinate 95,388,214 downwards.
CAACCCAGCCCTCCGCTGTTGCCTGGGAAAGCAGTCGACGATGGCCCAAGTGCTTGGGCCCCTGATCTGTGTAGGGGACCCCGAAGAAGCTCTTAGCTCCTGGCTTCAGATCGGCCGAGCTCCGGCTGTTGCAGTTATTTGGGAGTGAACCAGTGGATGGAAGCCCTCTCTGTCTCTCCCTCTCTCTGTCTGTAACTATACCTCTCAAATAAATAACTAAATAAAAGTTTTTAAAAATGTTGGATACACCTAGTGGTTACAACTCTGCGTCACACGCACGCACCGTGGTTGTGGGACGGTGACGAACAGCTCCCACGTTCTGCTCTCTCAAAGCTGTCGTTTTCTTTGTCTGCAGGGTGCTGATTTCTGCCTCACAGGGTGACTGTGAGGCATGTGCACAGATCAGCGGTAGGTGGAGATGTCTTCTATTACGCACACCTGTCATAGTACTGTTAGTCCATCGGCAGTGTGATAGACGTGTATTAGGCCTCACCGTATGAAATACCCTGGGCACCTCTTGTGTGTGTTTGCCATCCTCGGTGATAAAACCTGCTGAGGAGTAGGGGACCCGAGAAGGCACTGAGGTCCCTGAGTGTGGACTAAGCCTGCTGGGCTGAATGGTCCCATTTTACGGTTCTGGCGACTGAGTCTCAGAGACGAAAAAGAACTTCCCCAAGGTCGTGACTGTCAGCAGAGCTGTTTCCCAAGGTGCCTCAAGTTACCCCTGTCTCTGCCACTTGCTCCCTGGGACCCTGAGCTGGTCAAGTTCTGTCTGATCTGGACCCCACAGTCCAGAACAGGCAGGTGCAGGGACAGGGGAAGGCACTAGTGCCTGCCCAGAGTAAATGCTGAGTCAGCATTAGGGGTCGCGGCTCGGCGTCAGTCGGATGGGATTCCAAGTCTGTCTGAGCCCCAAATTTAAGGCTTCCAAAACAGCCGTAATTCAGAAGGCATTATTCATTTATTCATGATTCGCTCATTCATTTTTTGCCAAGAAAGAGTAGACATATATTTGATTATCTTTCCAGCCATGGTGCCTAATTTAATGCCTGACACTGAACAGCTATTCAATAAATGCTCCCCGAAGCAGTGATCCGAAAGTGCCCAGCTCTCCGGGGGCACTGGCGCGGGCAGGACTCTGATGCTGTGTCACCCACACATCCTCCCAGGGAGAGACGGCGCACCCCCGCCCAGTGGCAGCTCTGTGCCCACGCCTGCCCTGTGCTCACAGCAGTTTTCTTTCCCGTCTTTTATCCAGATAGTTTTAAAGTGTACACCCACTTACCAGGGACGGTCAAACGCAGGAAACTGCGTCACTCACGCACGAGTCTCGTGCTAGCGGATTCTCCGACAGGTGCACATCTTGGCTGGTGGCCTCCGTCTTGGCCGTGCTTCCTGGTGTAGCCAACGACGACACCGCTCAAGACCTGAGGCTCGGTGATTCTGCCCTTCTACCCTCTGGGTTTGTTAATTCCGCATGAAAGTGGCTTCTATTTGGACAACTATAACAGCAACACCGTACATTTCTTTGGTTCTTTTGAAATGTGAAAGTTATCCATCTTGGAACAAATGAGTCAGAGCTGTGTCTTCGATGCCTCTTCCACACCCAAAAGTCTCAAACGAAAACCAGCAGGTTCAACCTTTCGGTCACCACGTGGACGCCTTCGTGCTGCACCCGAGAGCCTGGCTCGCATCCCGTCTGCTCCACCTCCCACCCGGCTCCTGCTGACGCACATCCGGGGCAGCCGCCGTGCCTCGGGTACTTGAGGCCCTGCCACCCCCCTGGGAGACTGGGCTGAGTTCTGGGCAGCTGGCTTCAGCCGGGCCCAGACCCAGCTGTGGCAGGCAGTTGGAGGAATTACCCTGTGGATGGAAGCCGTCTGTGCCCACTCTTGAGGTGTGCGCACAGTCGTGGGACGTGTCTGCTCATCCGTGGGGAGCAGGCTGGAGCGGGAACCAGGTTCTTGTGGGGCATCCTCTCAGCTCTACGTCTAGATATTGAAAGACTGGTGCGCACTTCTCTCCGAGGCCCGTTCCTTCACACAAAGGAGACGGCTGGGCCAGCTCATCCCAGAGCCTGGCTTGGCCCCAGCATGCTTTCTGTGCGGGTTCTTCAACCACGGGCCTCCCTGTGCACAGAGCGATCTCTGATCTAACGTCCTCTTGTCTTGATTGTTTTAGACTTACTTCTTCATGAGAAAACTTGTTCCTTTTTTGTTTTGCTTGCCTGAAGAGACTGTAATACCTCCAAACGGGGGGAAAAAAACTCAATAAATGTTAAAGCAAAATGCCTTTCATTTTTGTAATGAGTCTGAAAAAATTTTTACTGTCCAGTAGTGCCAGCCAGCTCTTTTTACAAGGGCGTTCTCGTTACCCACATTTTATTGCCAAGAAATGAAGAAAGGAGGAAATTGTAGATACTTGGGGAAAATCCACTTTTAATAATGTTCAATCCTGTGTATAATTGAAAGGTCAGAATTTGTAATCAAATTGCATAATCAGAGGGCCAGATATAATTTCTGTAGGCCCAGTTATTGCTGATGCCGATTTTACATGCTACAAATATTCTCGACAATTATTTTCACCCCCTTGAAAGGGTTTTGAGACATTAGCTCACCACTGCATTCAACCACCTGCCAAGCGTTTTACTGGTCTCTCTAACCACCCAAAGTAATCCTCAAGGTTCCTTTAGAATAAAATTCCAGGCATTGAATGATAGAAAAGAGTATTAAGTTGTTTTAAGAGAATATTCAAGGCAGGGCTGTAGAAAAACAGACTAGCTCAGACCCGGAGAAGACAGGGGGCAGAATGGAAACACACTGCCGGCTCGGCACTGGGTGGGATTGTAAATAATTCAATTTAACACCCAGCACTCCCTGGAGCCAGGTGGCAGCCGCCAGGGCTCAGTGGGCTGACTCAATGGCGCAGGGTCACGTGTCGCAGATTAGAAGACCCTGGACCCAGCCTGGTCCGTCCTCCTCTGTACCCCGCGGCCCCCCGCGGCTCCCAGAACCTCTGGTTTGTTCTTCAGAGCCACCTCTGTGCAGGCGAGGCTGCTTACGGGTCTGCGTTGCTGCAGAAAGGAGCGAAGCATTTCCACAGCGAGCTGCGAGCCTCTCCACTCCCACTCCTCCTTTGTTCAGACACACTGGCCGTGGATGTACCCTGGTTGCTTCCATTATTCTAAACTAGAGACCCTGAAATTAATCCCTCCTCTGTGGCAATGCCCCATGTATCACTGGCTGCTTCAAATAAAAGGACTTAATTAATTCCATCTTCTTGGGTTGTGAAGGTGGTGAGAGACTGACATTCTCATTGATTGCAAGGGCCTGTGTTTCCTCTTCATTCATATCCTGCAAGCCTTGTAAACACACAGTCCCAACCAACACTGGCTTCAGACCTCGCTCAGTGAGGGAGGGTGTAGTCACGTGTGTGTGTGTGTGTGTGTGTGTGTACTTAATTTGGATTTACAAAGCTTTGATTAGATGGCCAACGTTGTTAGAGCTGAAATGACATTGAACAAAACCTTACCCAGGAACCAGGTAATTCTCTTGCAAAGCCCCGCCTCCAGGGGCATTTAGTCCTTCCCCCCGGGGTTGATCAGACACCCACCGATTCCATTCGGAATCTAACAGGTGGGGCAAGGCACCTGGCGCCATAGTTAAGATGCTGCTCAGGACACACCCATCCCACATCCAGGAGCCTGAGTTCGAGTCCTGGCTCCACTCCCAGTGCCAGCTTCCCGATGAGGTACTCCCGGGAGACGTCGGGGGCTGGCTCAGGGAGGTGAGTTCCTGCCACGGCCTGGGAGAACCTGGCTGGGTTCCAGGTTCCTGGCTTCAGTCTGGCCCAATCCTGGCTGTCGTGGGCATTTGGGGAGTGAACCAACAGATGAACCATCTCATCTCTCTCTTTTCTGTGTCTCTCTGCCTTTCAGATAAATAATAGCAGATAAGGAAACATCAAATTCTTTTTGAAGAGATTTGTTTACTTGAAAGGCAGAGTTAGAGAGAGAGGGAGAGAGAGAAAGGTCTTCCATCTGCGGTTCTCTGGCGTTCCCAGCGGGGGCAGGCTGCGTGCCCTGCTCAGTGCCCCCGCGTCTGAAAACCCCGGAACCCCTGCTCAGCAGGTGCACGTCCACACTGCCTTCTCCTTAAATCAGCATTTGCTGTTGGCTGTAGAAGCCTCGTGTTGACTACTGAAAGTGTGGTCTAAATCGCCCTGTCTTTAACGTGTTACAAGAAGACTGGACAGACATCCGACTGGTATTCTGCTTAAAATTAAAAATATCATATTTGTATTCCTGCCTCACTGGCGGTGGGTGATCTGACTGGGAATCCATGCACGCATTCCACTGAGAGCAGTTGTGTACTGCAGAATTTAAAACAGCTGCGATCCTTCAGCCCGCCCCCCACACAAAGGCCATCACCCCGCTCCACAGTGGCCTCCGAACCTCCAGGAAGTCACTCGGGCCTTCATCAATTCTGAAATTCACCTTACTCTGATAGAAACCTGGGAGAGACAGGTGCCGGGACACCGAGGCCTCTCCTGCGACCCTCGTCCAGGTGCCGGCGCCCGCCATACGGGAGGACGCCCTGGGTTCACCTGCCTTGGGTTCTCCCTTCAGAAGTCACTGGGACTGGGTGGCGCACTCTGACCTCTGCTGTGAGGGGGTCGTGCTCCAGTGCCGGAGGCCCCTGCTTGGGCTGGCCGGGGGGGACCTTGCTCGCTTCATCCTCTGCTGGCACAACCCTGGGGTCCCTTGTTCTGCGTGCCGGAAAGGACATTCAGAGGCTGGCTTCCTGGAACTCAGGGCAAAATCCCTGCCTGTGCCCGTGTCCCTGGCATTTGTCACGGCCCTGAGTGGTGCGGAGCTCCACCGGCTGCCTCCACGTGCAAACTGTAACTTCCACTGACGCTCACGCCACGCACACTCGCCACTCACACACTCACACCTACTCACCTCTCACACCTTCCACATGCCACTCACTCTCACACATCACGCTCACACGTGTCACACTCATACACACACATGTCACACTAACACTCTCACACTCACACCTACTCACCACTCACACCATCCACATGCCACTCACTCTCACATGTCATGCTCACACGTGTCACACTCATACACACACATGTCACACTAACACTCTCACACTCACACCTACTCACCTCTCACACCATCCACATGCCACTCACTCTCACACGTCATGCTCACACGTGTCACACTCATACACACACATGTCACACTAACACTCACACTCGCACCTACTCACCTCTCACACCATCCACATGCCACTCACTCTCACAATGTCACGCTCACACATGTCACACTCATACACACACATGTCACACTAACACTCTCACACCTACTCACCACTCACACCATCCACATGCCACTCACTCTCACACGTCACGCTCACATGTGTCACACACAAACCTGTCACTCTCACACACCATTCACACACCACTCTCACATGTCACACGCACACATGTCACGCTCACACATGTCACACTCATCCATGTCACACACATGTCACGCTCACTCACCTCTGCTATCCCAGCTGCACGGCCACCTCTCACTGGAGTCTTCCCTTTGCTACCCCCATGTCCATGTCTTCATAGACACAAACAGCGAACTGGACCGATGGACAGGTCCCCGACCCAGATCTGAGCTAGCAGAACTGGACAGCAGTGGGTGGGCGGCCTCCTGGAGAGCCCCCAGCCCCTGTGCCGCCGCAGCCCTGCCTCTGGCCGTGGAGGGACGGGTGGCAGTGAGCTGGGAGCTGCTCTGCCGTCGCCGGGCGGTGGACGGAGGAACACTGAAGAACTCGAGGAGAGGGGTCCACGCCATCCTCTCCCCGTGGGGGCTTCTGGGACGGGAAAGGCGGGACTCCAGAGTGACGGACTTCTGGGAAGCTACACACCCTCACCTCCGGAAGTCACCAGGTCACATTGGAGGGGGCGCCAGACCCTGAGTGCACAGGCTGGTGCCGCTGGCACCGCCAGGGGTCTCTCTCTGCCCTGGGCCTGGCCCCTGGGGCTGGCACTGATGTTGGGATGTGCAGTGTCCACGCCGAGCAGGGCGTGAGCCATGCTGCCCCTGGGCCCAGGGCAGGAGGAGGAAGAGCCATTTCCACACGCTGGGCTGCCTGTGCCTTCTCCTCTCCGCCAGCCTTCTCCTCTCCACCAGCCCTGCGGCTGGTGGGGAGCGCGGTGGCACCCACTCCCACACGGCCCAGTTCCTGAGGGGCAACGTGAGGCGGCCGGCGTGGACCCAGCCACACCCTTCTCACGGCTGGAATCCACCTCGGGCCCCTGGGCTGGCTTTCCGCAGAGCGGGCGCTGGAACCTGCCAGCAGGCACAGATGGGCGCAGGTCCTGGAGACGCATTGTCCAGCTCCCACGCAGAGTCCCCCGAGCAGGGGTGGTCAGGCGGGGCGGCCGCCGGCCCTCGGCCGGGGAGGAGATGGCTGCAGGGCCAAGGAGGGCAGAGGGCAGAGCGGTTTCTGCTGCTCCACTTCTCTGAGACAATGGCCGGCCGTGACGCGGCTGTCAAGTAAAGCAAGACAAATGGGGCGTCCTCACTGATTAGTCCTCCGATAGCGAGGCCGCCAGCTCCTCGCCGCGCAATTACATTACTAATGTCAACAGATGCTCCGTGGACAACGAGGCAACAATTAAGTGGCTCCCGGCACTTAGACCTTGCTCCCCAGAACACCCCACGAGGCTCCTGCCCCGCAGCCTGGGGACAGAGCAGGCGGCTCTGCTGCGAGCCCGGGGTGGGGGTGGGAGGACCCCGCCGATGGCCTCACCCCTTGCCGACGCCTGCGAATGAATCAAGCTTAAAGAATAGGAAGGAGGGGACGTGGCCGCGTGCCTCTGTCCACCTCTTGTCCCTTTAGAAGAGGCATCGTAGCCATGATTTGCAGTTCAAGATGGAAGGTGCCCCTCGTTTCTGTTTTTCAAAAGTCTCCATACGAGGAGAGTAAGTTCCTCAACAATGGCTTAGGAGTTTCCTGACTCGTAAGTGACAGGACAAAATGGAACGTGTTCCCCAAATTGCTACACCAGCCTCTGTCCACGGAGTCTGCCCCCTGGAGCCCTGGGGGGACGGTCGCACCCCTAGTGGCCAGAAGGCCCAGGGGCATGCGCACCTGCTGCCCGCCCTCAGGGCCCAACCAGGACAGCCCTGCATTTGGACGACTACAAAGAAGGCGAGAGCCTGGTTTCTTCCCGCCCGGGACAACCCTCCCAGAGGAAGGGACTGTGGAGGAGATGGAAGGTTAATCAAGGCGACACAGTCTATGTTTTCAGATGCCAACATTTCAACAAAATTTTTATTTTACTTTCTTTAACATTTATTCATTTATTTGAAAGGCAGAGTTACAGGGAGAGAGGGAGAGAGCGAAAGAGAGGGAACTTCCATCCGCTGGTTCACTCCCCAGATGGCAGCAATGGCCAGGGCTGGGCCAGGCTGAAGCCAGGAGCCGGAGCTTCTTCCAGGTCTCCCACGTGGGTGCAGGGGCCCAAGCACTCGGGCCATCCTCCCCTATCCAGGCCATTAGCGGGGAGCTGGATCGGAAGTGGAGGAGCAGGGACTCAAACCGGCGCTCATAGGTGACACCAGAGTGTCAGGCGGCGGCTTTCCCTGCTACACCGCAGCGCTGGCCCCCACTTCCACATCTTAAAAAGTGAAAAAGAGGAAAAGCACTGCTTGGCAGAAGCACGTCCAGGGTAGCAGCTGTGCCAGGCTCGGCGACAACGCCCAGCGCACACTGTCGGCATCGCCCCTTGCTGGGTGGACAGCTCTCGTGGCAGGGAGTCCCCTGGATGAATATTCATCGGACGCATGCGAATCGTGATTCCCCGGGAGAAGGGGCCGAGTGACCCGAGTGTGACCAGGCTGACCTGTTCTCTCGGACCGCAGTGCCAGGGCCCGTCTTCGGGGACCCCGTGCCCTGGCACCTGCCCAGTTTCGGATGGCGGCTTTTTTCCCAGAAACTGCACGTGGGGGTTTCCGCGTCGTTCGGTTCCTCTGCAGACACGCCCGGGCCAAGTGGAGGGCAGCTCTGCCGAGTGTTGCAAACGCTCATTCGGCTGGGTTTTGGGGATGCGTCCGAGGGGTGGAAGGGGAAGGGGAACGGATTAGCAGAAAACAAAGGGTGCGAGGCGGGGCTTCCGAGGGGCTTCAGCAAGGGAAGCGCTGTTCAGGCAGGTCTCTGTCGGTGCAAGAAGCTGGAAAACCATGAACAGCGCTTTTGCAGTACAATTTTTTCATCAACAGTTGAAAACCACGTGTGAGGTGTGCGTGTGTGAGAGAGAGAGAGAAAGAGAGAGAGAGAGAGAGAGAGAGAGAGAATATGCTGTGCCACAGTAGATACCTGCGGTACCAGCATCCCACATGGGCACCGGTTCAAGTCCCAGCTGCTCCTCTTCTGATCCAGCTCTCTGCTGTGGCCCGGGAGAGCAGTAGAGGGTGGCCTAAGTGCTTGGCCCTGCACCTGCGTGGGCGACCTTAGATTAGAATGATCTCGATGCTAAGGTAGTTCTCGAAGACCCCCAGCACATCAGTGCCATCAGCATCATTCTGGAAATGACACGGTCCACCACTGCGTCGCACAGGCAGTGAGTGTGAAAGACTGGAGGCACAAGTCTTTATCCTGAGACTACAACTGGTGCTGCCAGCGTAGAAGATGGGTGCTGGTGACAGGTGGGGTGAGCACCATGCTGGAGAAGAGAGCCCAGCCGTCTCCACTGTGCAAGCAAGGGCCGCTGTGCCGTCTGCCCAGGCGTCCTGCAGCCAAACCCAGGGTGGAGGCCCTGAGCCCTCACTGTCCCTCGGAGGCCCGGGTGCTCAGTGGGTGGGTGTGGCCAGGTGCCAGCTAGCCACTCCTTCCCTAGACAGCGGCCGCCACCCCTGAGAGGTGGAGAAAGACCTGGGCGTCCTGCATTGTGGCCCCGATGAGGGTGCCTGGCTGGAGGCAGGGGAGCACTTCGGTCCTGTGAATGCGTGGGTGCACACACAAGGGAATGCTGGGCTCCACTTTGTCCTCATTTTGGAACTGCTGTCCACACTCGCAGTCCAGGCAGCATTAGCAGGAACTGGAGCTGCGAGCGGTCAGCAGGCTCAGCAGAGAGAACCAGAGCCGTAAAGGTAAACGCGGCAAGAAAGTTCATTTGCTCGTGTCTGAAAACCCACGCTGCAGGAGACTTTTCCGAGCTTCCTCCCCAGCGCCCAGCCAGGCCTCCTCTCACAGCATCCCGTGCGTCTCCTGGGTGAGGACCTCGGGGCGTCCCAGCTCCTGTCCATGCTCCCTTCCTGGGAGGGGTCGGGGGCAGGGGAGGCCTTTCCCGCCTCACTCATGAGAGAGGGGTTCAGTAGAAGCTGTTGGTGTCTGACCGCCGTCGTAAATTCTTCAACATTCAGAAGCAAATGCTCCTCCAAAGATCCTTGGTCAAGTCGAACCTTGAAAACTACCTCTCAGGTTTGAACTCTGCCTTGTAATTGATGGAGACTGTCATTCAAGGGACATATAAGGTACTTCAGAAACGTCATGGCAGCTGGAATTAAAAGGTAAGTTAATTTGGTGACAAAATGCTACGGTCCATGCAGGTTTTTCATGATACGTATTTTATCAGCTTTTTGTTGTTCACCGGCTTCGCAAATCACATGGCTTTCCCAGGGCCCAACGTCATGATAAAGGCGTAAAATCACCGCAGTAAGATTGAGCGCACCGATACCGAGCGGTAGTCAACTACGAGGATGTTGGGAGCGCATGGCTGTGACACCGCCATGTCCGTCCAGGGCTTTAGACGTCCGTTTTCCCTCATCTCACAGCCTTCCAGTTCTAGTTCCCATCCGTCCTTGAATAATGTGGCTGCACCACGCCGGCATCCAGGCTTCCTGGTCCCGTCTTTCTTCACTGCGTGACTGCTGGACGTTGCAGCAGATCAAGCGGGAGCTGTCACACAGCCATGGCCATGCTGCTCTGCCGGAGCGCTAGCCCGGCTGTGCGGATCCCAGCATGCCCTGCGGGCAGCGCACCTGTGGGGATCACTGTGGAGGTCCCAGGGGGGGCCCCCATCCGGGACGGGCGGAGCAAGCTCAGCTGTGACGGCGCAGACACCTGCCCGCTAGTCTACATCTCCATGCTGCTTCAGACGGGGAAGAGCTGTGCCGGTTTGTTTTGTGATGTTCCAAGCAAGAGAACGAGAACACACACACACACACACAGAGAGACACACACACAGGCATCGACCCTCTACGTGGAAACCCCCAACACCACCCCCCTTTTGTATTTTTATTTATTTGAGAGGTAGAGCTCCAGAGAGAGGGAGAGACAGAGAGCAAGGTCCACTTCTCTCTTGGTTTGAATCCCTGCTCTGTCCTCCGTGTCCCCACACCGCCATCCAGGTGGCCTTAACTCGGTCAGCTGTTGCAAGGAGTCAACCCTTTGTCTCTTTTTCACAGCTGCTTAGGAGACACGTTGAGCTCAGAGCAATCCTCCGTGAAGGCATCCGTAGCCCTGCTAAGATGTGCAGGCCGCACCCGCCCTGTGCCGCGCAGCAGGTGGCTGGGGCTTTTCCAGGCTGAGGGCTGCCCAGGGCAGGCTCCGTGGCCCTGAGTCAGTGGAGGGCTTCACTAGCCTTTCACGTAGGTAACGAGACAGAAAACCTGTTTTAAAAAAATCCTCCCCTGCGACAGCTGGGGAGGGAAAGCTCCATCTAGTCCTTGCCACCTTAGGCAGCGTTGTGATTTTATTATTTTATATTGAGAATAACTACATTTGCTGCTATCTGAAAAAAATAAAAAGAAAGGAAAGGAAAGGGAGCAACCTCCGGAGCGTGTGGCGGGCGCTTCTCCCGCAGATCTCCTCTGAGTCAGCTCTTGACGACGCCCCCACGTTCAGACAATGGGGGAACAGCCGCAGCACCTCTAAGCATCATTGCTGGCTGCCGTTCTAAATATAGACCCCCGGGTCTGCAGCCCACGGTGCTCCCGGCGTTCACAGAATTGCACGAAATCACATCATTTTCTGGCAGGTTTGCCCACGAGTTGGGGAGACGATAAATATTCAGAATTCCTCCGGAGGATTCTCGCGAGCTGCTTTCTGCCCCACTTTCCCTGTTATTGGGTTTTCTGAGTGATGCTTGTGAACCTCGGCCTCCGATGTACAACAAGTGCAAACAAGCACTGCACATTTCAAACAGATTTCATAAACAAACCGTTCTGACTTCATGTCAGGCAGGACTATGTGAAATTTGGTTTTCTCCACCAAATTTGGCTCCCAGCTGTGATGTGTCAAGTCAAACAGGCACTAGTAATTGTATTCATCCCTTAAAATGGAGCTCCCAGCTGACATCTGGTATCAACACCACCACAAAGCAGGGCTGGTTGCCTTTTAAGAATAGTCACTGCTCCGTGGCTTTGCATCCAGGCCTTCCGAAGGGGCGCCCGTGGCCACGCAGAGCCACGCTCATGGCCGCACCCCACCCTTCTCGGGGAGCTCCTGTCTGGAGCCCCCCACCCCTGTACAAAGTAGCTGCAGAGGCAGAACCGTAAACAAGGCACCGTAAATCATCCTTTCACTGGAGGAAATGCGAAGTTCACTGCTGAAGAAGGATCTAGAACAGCGTAGAATCTAGGCAGAGACCGCTAATCAGCCCCCGTGTTCCTCTCCTGGCGGAGCGCAGGTCTGGAAGGAAAGCATTTTGCCACAGTCAGGAGCAGTCGGAAGGCAGCAGCCATTGGCCCATGAGCCTCTTGGGGGCTGGTGAGCAGGGCCCCAGGGCACCTGCTGGGCCACACTGCCCACCTGGGCAGACCACGGTCGGGTGCCCACAGAAGTGCAGTAGCATGGGATGTGCAAGTCAGGGGAGCCCAGGGGCCGGGCGCCTCACCGCGGGGCCCTGCTGAGCAAACGTGTGACACAGATTTCAGGCAGGGGCAGGCCAGGCCGAGCTGGGAAATGGCAGGTGACAGGGGTGCCCCACTCCTCCCAGCTATGGGCGTCTCCTTCCAGGGCGGCTCCTCAAGGGGTCCCTCGGCCTCCCCGATGACCCCCGCGAGCCCCGTGTCGGCAGGCAGATGCGGGTTTTCTCCCTGGGTGGAGGTTACAACAGCAAGGGGAAGCTTCGTGTGGCTGTGCTGTCAGTCCCCTGGGGATACGGTCCTAAACGCGGTTTGCGCTGGCCTCTGCTGTGGACAAGGCAACATACGCCACCCTGCTCACCTTATGGTCACCGTCACGGATCCACAGTGATATCAAATCCCTGTTTTTAACATGCGTACGTGTCCGCATTTAAGGTGGACATGGCCAAATGTTGGACCTTGTTAAATCTTCAGGTTAAAACAGGGGAAACTCCAGGTGAGATTTTGCTGCAATTTTTTTAAATGCCACATTTCCAAACAACCGGTCGTTACTCTTGCGGCTCCGTGGTTCTGAGTTACTTCTCATTCTTTGGGACTCTCTGTGTTTGTATTTGATTTGAAAAAAAAAAAAAATGATTGAGTCACATCACGTTCTGATTTAATGGTTTTTTTTAAGGAGATATAGTTGATCACTTGCACAATTTAGAAATGCCAACCTAAACCCCACAGCACTGGGCAATATGATTATGCAAATTACACTGTTAACCAAATTTACACATAAATGGAAACATTTTTCCCCATCATAGTTCTTATTATAAAGAAACACTGGGAAGTAAATTATCTGCAGAAGAGCATCGTATAAAAATGTATTAAAAGCTGTAAGAACTAAATTGAAATGTCAAACATAGTTATTTATATTAAAGCCCAACGTAGCCCAGCAAACCCGGTGATGGGCCAATCATGCGTCATCCGCTGAAACCAGGGCCTGCGTTTGCTCCTCCGGGCAGCTCCAGCCCCACAACCCCACCGTGGGGTCTTCCCTGGGCAGCTCTGCTCCTCTGGGTTTTCAGAGTTCCGGAAGTCCGTGTGAGTTTATTCTAACACGACCAGTGTCAGGGTGGTAACTCCAGAGCCAGGGGGTCTGACACCTTCGGCAGAGCTGCCAGACAAGGAAAGCAGCACAAGACCTTCATGGAAGAGGGAATGAGAAGATGTGTTCGGGGCGGACGTTGAACCTCCTGGCTGAGCCTGGATCCATGCCGGAGTGGCTGTGTCCCGCTGCAGGCTCCCACCGCTGACCCAGCTTCCTGGAGGCCCTGGAGGCAGTAGTCGGGCCCCTGTCCCCCGTGTGGGAGACCTGGGATATCAGGGTGCCATTCCCAGCCCCAGCCCAGCCCTTGCTGTTACGGACATGCGGGGAATGAACCTGCAGATGGGGGCTCTCTCTCTCTCCCTCCCTCTCTGTGTCTCTGGCCTTTGCCTTTCAAATAAATAAAGAACACTGAAAAAAAAAGAAAATGCCATTAATTTGGGTGCAAAGAGTTGAAATCCATGAACAGCTAATTTTTTTTTGTACTTTCTGAAGGCCACTTGTACACTTAGGTATGAAAATCTGGGGCACCGACATAAACCATCTTCGCATCCCATTTTCCATGACCTTTTGTTGGAAGCATCCTCACATTCTCTTCCCGAAGCCGTAGAGCTGACGCCAGACCATGGACGGTACCCAACTCGTCACCGCGGAGGCAAAGGCACGGCTCAAAGTAGGCGCCTGACCTGCAGCAACTCACTCCGCAAGCAGTGTTTCTGTGCCTTCCCTCCTGTCTCTCCCGCCCCCCTTTCCTGCCCTGTTTCTTGTAGACTCTTGGGAGCCCAACCACGCCCCCTGCCCTACTACATCTGCCCCCAGACAATGGAGCCAGGGAGCATGAAGCCTGTGGCTCTGATGCAGGCTCCACCCACCAGAGCTTTTCAAGTCAGCGGGAAGGAGCCCTGGCCCACCGGACAGGGCTGGCTCGCCAGATCCTGACAATCAGCTCTGTGTGCCCCACGGTGCGTCCGGCCTTTGTGCCTTTGCGGCATCCTCCTGGGACGCCACAGCTGGACAGCTGCGGCCAGGAAGCCCTCGAAGCAGAAAGCGCTCCCCCAGCCTGGCCTCCGATGGCTCCCATTGAATTACCTGACTTCCCCTTCCCGGGCTCCCTGGGACAGCATCACGCACCGTGTAGCCCGGAGAAGGGCTGATGTTGCCGATAGAGCCCCTGGGGACAGGCACAATGGACGCGCTCTTGGCTCAGGGGGGCGAGTGTGGGCATTCCTGCTCCAGGGGTCTTCAATAGCAGACAAAGGGAAGCACATTTGGCAGTGTCATCCCCAGCAGCCCATGGAAAGGAAAACTTCATTTAGCTTTCCTGATTCCACCAAGCTCTCCAGGTGCATTTCCTTTGAGCCAGCAACACAGAGATGAAAGCCGAGATTCCCCCCGCGCCCCAAGAACCGCCACATGCCCCCCTAACCCTGTCAGGTACATTTTCATCTGAAAGCCGACTCGGTTACACCCTGGCTGTTGAGCCAGCTCAGGACGTCTTAGAGAACTCAAGGATGCACACGGCCTCACGGAGAGCAGCGCAGCCCAAAAGGACACAGCGGTTTCTCCACGCTTAGAAGAAAGACAACGCTGGACCCACATCGGCAGATGCGCTCCGTGTGGCACCGCACGACTGAGCCCCGGTGATTGACGGGGACTGCGGTGGCAAGCCCTGGAGAAGCCATCTGCCCGCACCCGGTGTTGCGGGTGGCAAGTGTGGTCGCCTGCTCTGTTGTTCGCAGAATCACTCTCACTCTGCAGGTGCAGGCCGTGCTGAGTTCTAAAAAAACGAACACATCTCAAGAAAGCAATTAGCAACTTCCATCACTCTCCAGCTAAGATGATCTTTTCTATGGCTACAGTGGAGATGCCAATAACACACACACACACACACACACAGATGGATTTGTGTGTCCATTTTGCCATCAGATCCTGAGGATCAACCTGGAGTGAGCAGGACTTGACCCAGAGCCACACGTGCACCAGGTGGTGCTGGACACTTTCCCAAAACCCTTCGTGGCTCAGTGAGGAAGAGGCGGGCAGGTTTCCTGATAGCAACCTGGTAGCACAGATAACGTATGAACAACGTAGCGTTCTGTAAGGGGGGCTAAGAGCCACGAGAGAGCACCATTTTGGCATCTTCTGGGCTGAGGAAGGAGCTTCCTTGGAGTGGGTACAAGCATGTCTCCGTGCCGAAGGAGCCCGGGATGCCCACAGCTGAGAGGGTGCAGGGGCAGCGTCAGGTAGAGCGCAGGCGCAGCTGTGCAGACGGCCAGGGCTGGGGGCGCGGGATGGTGCCCAGGGCTGGCCAGGTCGCCTTCTGGTTTGTGAGCAGCGTGCATTCCGTAGGTAGGAAATGTTGAGGAAGAGAGAAGTTCACAGGGCCAGGGAGGTCACCTGGAAGTCCTTTGAGGTCTTTGTGATGATGATCTCTTGGCAAGAGAGCCTGAGAAAGTGCCGGCAGCCGCGGGGAAGGTCAGGCACCAAGGGCCGCCGTCCTGCTGGGGCTTGGCTGAGACGGGCGTCTGCAGCGGCAGGGCCCCCAGGCAGGGAGCCGGGCGTCCTGAGCCTGCAGGACCGGGAGCTGGTGTGGGGCAGGAAAGCTGCTGAGCTGTGCTGGGGCTGGTTGTGCTCAGGGTAAAGGTTTGTCACCTGGGGATGGACTTGCAAGCACAAAGCTAACTTCCTAAGGTTGCGAAACAAGAAAGAGACCTGGCGTCACCTCTGTGGCGGTGGCGGTGGGGGCTGCTAGACGAGGAGCCGTCTGTTCGGAACAGCTGGCGCGATGTGGCAAGACAGCACTGAGGCCCAGTTGTGGGGCTGTCCAACGGCGGAATCTCCACTGACCCTGCTGAGAAACCCAGCCCTGCTTTTGCTGTCATTAGAAACTGCAGAGCAAAAGGAGAGGAGTCCACGGGGGTGGAGGGGATCGATGCCCCTTGGAAGACGCTGGACAGCGGCTGAGATGATGCGGCTGGGGTGAGCAGCCTGCGGAGCGCCACAGGGAAGACTGGGTTCATCCACTCTCCATCCTTCCAGAACCAGCCGTGGGACGCTTCGTGTGTTCTGGGATCCAGAGCTGGAAACCATGCAGGCACAGCCTCCTCTTTCCAGGAAGTGATGTGGGCTGAGAAGCAGAAGAGGAGAGAGGGAGAGGGAGAGGGAAGAGAGGGAGAGAGGGAGGGAAGAGAGGGAGAGGGAGAGGGAAGAGAGGGAAGAAAGGGAGAGAGGGAGAGAGAGAGAGAGAGGAGAGAGAGAGAAGCAGAGAAGAGGAAAGGTTTGAGTTCTATGGTGATAAAAATGGAATCATCCTTCCTAGAAGGATGGGAGCGAGGAGATTTTCTGCTGGCCCCAAAACGCAGGCCCAAGGTGAGGTGCTTGTGGATATGAAAGGCAGCCAGCACGGCCCTTCGATGAGGAGGGAGGCGCTTGCTTGGACCTGGGCTTGGAGACCCGGATAAGGGCTCCAGATTCTAGTGTAAGAGCTCCAGGGGGTCTTTAGAATGTGCTGGGGGGGGGAGTATGTAAGAAAATTCTGCTGCCGATTGAAAAATCAGCTTCAGTGGTGGGGGTGGTGTGCAAGAACGGGAGCTGCGGACCAGTGAGAAGCACACAGCAGCATCCCGGGAGGAGGCAGCACGGTTGGCAAGTACAGGAAGACTGCATCTGGGACGGCCACAAGCTGGGGCCAAGGCAGAGGTGGTGAGATGCTCGGAGACAAGCAGGCAGGAAGGTAGGAGAAGTATCGGGAGAGTGTGGCATCCCAGAGTCAGCAGGGAACGGCCAACGGCTAGCAGGCACTGTGGGGGACGCGCAGGACAGAGACAGAGGGTGTCCCCGCTTCCTGGGAGCGCCCTGACCGGGGTGCGGTATGTAGCCTGTGTAGACTGGGAGGAAGCAGAGCCAGCCCAGGGAGCACCGTGTGAGTGGTGCCACGACGGGGCCCGGAGAAACCAGGAGCTCGCACGTGCACACACGCACAGGCGCACTCGTGCACCTGCAGCGGCACACCCTTCCATGATGTCAGTGACGCACGCAGAGACGAATTGCAGCCATCTAAGAAACGGCACCAAGTGCTGGCGCCGCGGCTCACTAGGCTAATCCTCCACCTTGCAGCGTCGGCACACCAGGTTCTAGTCCCGGTCGGGGCGCCGGATTCTGTCCCGGTTGCCCCTCTTCCAGGCCAGCTCTCTGCTGTGGCCAGGGAGTGCAGTGGAGAATGGCCCAAGTGCTTGGGCCCTGCACCCCATGGAAGACCAGGAGAAGCACCTGGCTCCTGCCATCGGATCAGCGCGGTGCGCTGGCTGCAGCGCGCTGGCCGCGGCGGCCATTGGAGGGTGAACCAACAGCAAAGGAAGACCTTTCTCTCTGTCTCTCTCACTGTCCACTCTGCCTGTCAAAAAAAAAAAAAAAAAAGAAAGAAAGAAAGAAAAAGAAAAGAAACGGTACCAAGTGACAACAGAGCAGCAGGGGCAGCGGCCTCTGCCTGGTAAGTAGCTGAGTCCCCAGTGAAGTTGTCTCTGACGTTGAAGTACTTTTAAAACTGCAACAGTTTCAGGTTCGCGCAAGAGGACTGGGATTTCCATAATCCATTGATTGCACGAAGGAATCGGCGTGGATACACCATTCTTAACTGAAGCGCACGCTTTGTTCGGACTTCCTTAGTTTTCGCCTAGAGAACGTTGTCTATGGGAGACCCCGGAAGAGCCCTCGACTTGGCTTGGCGGCAGCACTATCTCAGCCTGGTTCTGTGGTGATGCCGGACGCTCTAAGAACTTCCAGTCACGTGTTCTGCGCGTTGTCTCCCCGTTGGGGTTTGTCTGATGTTCCACTCAGGATTTGACCAGGGCAGTGGGACCCTGGGAGGAAGGCATGGAGGTAAATTGCTGTTGCCTCCACTCCTCATGACCGCTGCCCTGCCAGGGAGGCTTCCGGCCAGAGGCGTCGACCCCTGATCGCTTTCCAGGTTGTGGAGTTTGGAAGGAAGTCGCTGGCATCGTGCGCGGCTCTGAAGAGTGGGGTAGTGATCCAACATCGTGAAGGCCGTCTACACGTCGCAAGGGAGCCCCTTCCTATCCTGCTGGACACAGTCTAAGGGGAAAAGCAAGCTGCCGCCTAAGTGGACTGGCTCAGCACCAGGGACGGGGTGGCCGCGGCCCTGGGAAGCGGTGCTGTCAGCCAGAGCCAGGCCCAGTGCCCTACCTTCACTGGCATCAAAGTTTTGGCCCCTACAACCAAAATCTCTATGGAAAAGTGGGAACAAAGTGGGGTTTCTGGTGTATGGGAACCAAAAGCGATGACTCCTCATTGTTCTCCTCCAAAGATAAGGTGGAAAACAGCCAACTCCACAGCCACCCACTGCCCCGGCTAAACTGCGCTGGTGTCGGCCTGGGTGAGGAGTTATCATCTGCGATAACGGAGATGTGTTCTCTGGGATTTGCACTGGCCAGGAGAACTTAGCCACATAGCTCAGGTTCTGTCTTCTGTAAGGGAAGTTTTGTTACTTTATAAATAACATTTACATATTTCACAGGCGCTCGTAACAGGCCCACAGGATCACTGGATGTCTGTGTTTCCATTATCGGTGATAACCGGCATTTTGGAAAACAGAAAGATTCTGGTGTTTTTTCTTTCTGAGGGGCTGGTTTAGCCCAGCTCATTTGCTGGATTGCACGTTTCGGCTTTGCCTTCAGAACTCACTCCAGCAGGGTTCCACGCTGTTTCTACAGCCACGGGGATGCCCTAGGCTCAGCCATTGCCAGGGCCCTGAGGTACGGGCGGGCCCACAGCGCGTGGCCTCTCTGAGCACAAGCCTTACTCCTGCTCCTCGCCAGTCCCGGAGCCCCTGCCCGACCCCGTGTGGGACAGACGGAGAGCGGCAGCCCCTCTCCTCTCTGACGTAGACAACTGTCCCGTGCGTCACCCCCTGGTGTGCACACCTGCCGACCTCGCTCCCAGGCTCTCTGCTCTCGTCCTGTCAAGAGGCCCAGCGGCCACAGTCCGTCAGAGCATCTCATCCCTGAGTCTGGGCACCCAGTGGGCCAGCCCTGCCACGTGGGGGCAGCGGCCACCCTGTCTCCTCTTTGGTAGGCCGGTTACTCACTGACAATCACCAGGGTGATGCCCAGGACCTCGGGAAACTGGGAAGGAAATTAGACCTCCGTGGCTCTCGCCTCCTCTGTCCACAGCCACGAACTCAGCTTCCTCTCCCAGGGTGCTGACTCTCCCTGCGGGTCAGGGGGCCACCAGGACTGGGTGGCCATGGGGCTGCGCGCACCGGTGCTGGGAGGTGTGGCACAGAGGGCCTCCAGGAGCCTGCCGCACCTGCCAGGGTTTGTCCTCTGAACAGTCTGGGAGGGTCTGCTGGGGTATGGAGGGCTCCGCTGTGTCCTCCTGCCTGGAGCCTTTGCCTTGTGTCATTCTCTGAGTTGGTCGCGCACGGCTTGCTCTGCCCTTCCTACTCCCCTGACTGAGAGCCCACGGGTGGCCGGAAGGATGTGGGACCCACAGTGCATTGCAGATTTTCCCTGAAATTCCCAGCACCCGCATTTCCCGTGGACTGAACCCCTCTCTGTAAGCACAGCAGGGGGAGGCATGGACTTGGAGATGCCCCAAGGACAGATCTGACACTGGGAACCTTTGTGGGACCATCCATTGCCTTCTTCCTGGTTCTTCTGCAAACTCTTACTTTCCTTTTTTTAAAAAAAAAGATTTATTAATTTATTTGAAAGTCATAGTTACACAGAGAGAGGAGAGGCAGAGAGAGAGAGAGAGAGAGAGGTTTTCCATCCAATGGTTCACTGCCCAATTGGGCACAATGGCTAGAGCTGCGCTGATCCGAAGCCAGGAGCCAGGAGCTTCTTCTGGGTCTCCCACACAGATGCAGGGGCCCAAGGACCTGGGCCACCTTCCACTGCTTTCCCAGGCCACAGCAGAGAGCTGGATTGGAAGTGGACACCGGCATCTCAGGCCAGGGCGTTAACCACTGCGCCACAGCGCCCACCCCCTAACTCTTGCTTTTCATAACACTTGCCCAGAGAGGCTTATTTGGGGGGCGGGCAGAGCAAGCAATTTCACAACCTCTAGAAACAACCGCACGCTATCGAAGAAGTGAAAGGAAGGAACGGGGCAGGAACGTGGAGGCGCCCGGGCCCCGGGAGCGCTGGGGCGCACCTGCCTCAGGTTCAAAGCCGCCTTTAAAGAGAAGTCAGTGCACAGTTCCTGCCCATTTTTCTTCCTCCTGCATTTCATCTCCGGAAACGTGCAGTCTAAGGGGCTGCTGCTCGCCCCAGAATCCGGAGTTAATCACTTAAAGGTAAGTGGTGTTCCAGGGGAGCGCCGCACGCCTGCTCCCACTGCCCTGCAAGTCAGCTAATGAGGTGATTAAGTCATTAAAGAGAAGGCGCATCTGCACCCGGCTCAGCCACAGGCTGGGAGATCAAGGCCAGCGCCCCACCTCCTTCTCCTGGGCTCTCTTTATCCTGCAAAGGTGATTAATCCACTTAGCTGGGCCTGGCCTTGTTACTTTCTTTCTTCTTTCTTTCTTCTTCTTTGTTCTTCTCCCACCACCGCCCCCTCCTTTTATCCTTTCTGGAGCAGAAAGGGGCGACTGGAACAGAGCAGATTTCGGGAGGAGTGGGTGAGCCAGGGGAAAACAAGGCCTCTTCCTCAGGGACTCCTTGCGCAGGAGAGCGGGGGCTTCGTAGCCAAAGGTCAAGAGGACGCCAACCAGTGGCTCCGGGGGCAGGCGATTCGCCCATCAGAGCCTTGGCCTGATTCCTAACCCAACACCTCTGCGACACGCTTTGTGGCTTTGTCAAGGAAGAGAGGGTATTTCTGTGCTGTCTTTCTGTCTCATGGCCCTAGCCGGAGACAATCCCCAGGCAAATCCTGTTCTCCCAGTGCCCATCTGTGGAAGGAGACCCTCTGTCATGAGAAGGAGGAGCCGCAGGGAGAGGGCAGTTGGGGAGGGAAAGGGAACGCGGCGAGGGTCTCCGGGCTGAGCCCATCGGATGAAAACGCCAAACACATCCGCACACCACACCGAGCTAGAAACTCGCTGTCTTGGCATCACAGTGGCCAGCAGGTAAATATTTACGAATGCACGGACACCTTCCAGTGCGAAGTCCCTTGTTACACAGCATGCAAATAACCGCTGAAAAGACACCTCCACCGCACAGCCCTGACCTTCAGGGGCCTGGGACTCCCTGGTTCAGTCCCTGCTCTCCTGCTGCCACAGCAGACCCAGGCACGTGCCAAGACACAAGAGTGCCGAAGCCCCTCTGCCGTGCGACCTGACTTCAGACTGACACGTTGTCCATCTCGTGTCCTCGGTCCAGTACCTGTGCATTGAGTGACAGGTGAAGTTCAGAGACCGCTTGCGATACCAGATGGGAGCAGACGGTAGGGCGGAGGGAGCAGACGCTCAGGGCATCGGTCCAGAGGCGCCTCTGTCAGCCCCTCCCGCAGACCTCAGACAGGGATGCAGGATCACAGCACCGGTTCCAAGCGTGCAGGTTGAATCTGTTGTGTTAACGACTGTTCTGTTCAGCGCTGTTCCCTGCACTGACAGACAAGTGCCAGCCTCTCTCCCGGGCCGAGGGCGTCACCAGTGTCACATGTTCGCTGCTGACATAGGATGCCTGCACAACCTTCACTTGCCGGGTGGGTTGCACTAAGTTGATTTTCACCCCCACAGCTTTCAAGGGCATCGTGCACGGACTTGTAATGCGCAGGCACAGGCACCTGCCCAGCCCCTGTGGTCCTGTCAGACCCTGAGGCCAGACTGTACCCCGAGACTCCCCCAAACACTGCCTGTAACTCAACTCCTTCTCACCCTCCTGCGGGAACGCCTGGGCGTGCCTCGCTCCCTCGATAATCTGCATGCATCAACTCTGCTTTGAGTTTGAGGTTTGAAGTTTGAGACGTCCACAGAGGCAGAAGCAATCTGCATGTGTGCCATGGAAAAGGGAACAAGTCAAGGGGAAGCTCAACTGCTTCTGGACGAAGTTTCTCCTCCGATTGGCTGCTGTGCCCTCCACACCCACCACCCTCCCACTTCCAGCGGCCTTCCCCAGAATGGCCCAAGGCCACCTGCTAACAGCATGTCCTAGATGGCCTGGTCTGGGGCCCTGACTCCCACGTGGGAGACGTGGTGGGGTTCCCAGCTCCTGGCTGTGATCTTGCCCCCCTCTGGCTGTTGAAGGCATTTGGGGAGTGAACCAGCCGATGGAGGAGCTCCCTCTTTCTCTGTCTCCCTTCTCTGCCTCTGTCGCTCTAATAAACTAAATATTGAAACAAAAAGCACATGCTGGCTGGCACCATGGCTCACTAGGCTAATCCTCCGCCTTGCGTCGCCGGCCGCGGCAGCCATTGGAGGGTGAACCAACGGCAAAGGAAGACCTTTCTCTCTGTCTCTCTCTCTCACTGTCCAATCTGCCTGTCAAAAAAAAAACAAAAAACAAAAAAAAAAAAAGCACATGCTTTGGGTATTGAATTGAAACAGCAGGATTCTACATCGCTGCCGCCATTCCTGGGCTCCCGTGGGGATCTGACGACTGGCCGATGAAGTGAAGCCCTCTGGAGGGTATCCCCGTGCCCCGAGGAAGGCAGGCAGGGAGCTGAGACTGGCACCAGCGCCAGCCGGAGTGACATAAAGGCCCTCATTGTCCAGGGGCTCCCGTGGGCACCTGCAGTGACCCCAGCTTAACAGAGAAGCGACAGCACAGAGCAGAGTACCTGCAGGATATCAGTCACAACAGCCACAGCCGCCTCTTAACACCCACTTCTCAGCGGCAAGCAATGTCCCATCTGTGTGATTTCCAAGAGGTGTTGATTCCTTGAGTGAAATTTTAAGACAAACCGAACTGAGAATCTCGCACAGTAATCCTAATCGCGCCACCACTGTCTCGTCTGCTCCCCGTACAGAGAAGCCACTCTGGGTTTCCTGCATTGCTGGTTGTATCGCTACCCCCATAACTGATAGGATTTGAATTCTGAGATATGCGACCTGCCTGTCCCATGAGGACATAGTTACAGGAGGCATAAATAGTTACTCCACATCGTGTGTTATACACGTGAGCATTTTATGCAGCCACCTGGGCATTTCTACACCAGGGCTTTTTTTGTCATTTCTTGAAAAGTACTTTGGGTCTGTCTTGCCCTTTAGACTTGGGAGGGTTCCTTCTCCTTAGGTGGGGCGGGTCCTTTGGGTGGGACATGCCCACTGTCAGTCATGGGTCAAGGCTCTCATCAAGGCAGAGCAGCCCCACCCTGACCCCACGCAGCCTGGCACATGCCCAGAGGAGCTGCCCGCAGGCCCACTCGCCGCCCTCTGCCCACGGCCCTGCACCTGCTGGGCAGTCCCGGCCTCCCTGGCACGTGGGTCTTCCCCGGAATTTATCAGCCCCGTGGTTTCATCTTTTTCACGGAATCCCAGCAGTTTTAATGGTAGATCATTTTTCATGGAAACAGAGAGCATTTTTTTGAATGAGCTGTATTTTATGAGTCTGTCTGGAAGGGTTTTTAAGGCTAGTCGTTCACGCTGCTGGAGAATTCGCCATAAATCTTCACGAGAGAAGACTTGGGGTTTCCACACAGAAGTGGCCATCAGGCCCCACCTGCACGGAGACCCTCTGGACAGCGCCAGGTGTCCTGGTGGGCTTTTGTTTCTGGCTGTTTTTTTTTTTTTCCTGCTTTGTGCTGTGCCTTGGTCTGTGCCTTTGTTCTGTGGTCTCGCTGATGAAGTCAGGGCCTGCAGGGAGCTCAGGGCCCAGGCACAGCGAGCGGTGAGTGCATCGTGGGAGTCAGCACCCTCGTGGCTGCGTTGGCTGGGAGGCAGGGGCTGATCCCAGCAGAGAAGGAGACACCACGGCATCCGCAGGTGCCTCCAGGCGCCAGCGCGGAACGCCCGTCCCTTGGGTCTTGGTCGTCAGGTTGGGAAGGCTGTGGATCCCTCAGATTTCTGGGCGATGCTACCCACTGCCTCGCCGCTGTGCCCGGTGTGGAGACGGAGAGCCCATGGCACTGCAGTGCAGGGAGGGTCGCCCGACCCCCAGGGGCAGCCCACCTGCTCCACGCAGGATACCCACCACGGACAGCTTCTCTGGACAACTCGGCTGATCTGCAGCGTGAGATTGGAAAGGGCAGCCCCACCCTGGGCAGCACCGCTCCCCGGGGATACAGTGAGCGATGGGTGACGGGAGGCTTATGGGGAGCCAAGCCACCCCTCAGGGATGGAGATGAGGCAGGAAGCCGAGGAGGCTCTGGGGCAGGGCCCGCTCCAGGCCGCTGTGCACCGGGAACCTTGTCTCTGGACTGGCTGGGTGCTTCTCGACACAGTGCTTCTGTGGAGTGGGGGCTATTAAGCTGCAAGAGCCCCAGGAGCCTGGAACTCTATCTGGGTCTCCCCGTGGGTGTGCAATGTCCAGGCCCGTCAGCAGGGAGCTGGATCGGAGTGGAACAGCTGGGACTGGAACCCACACTCCCACATGGGACGCCAGTGTCTTAGGCGAAGAAAACCTTAGCCTGTCACCTTCAGCCGCCAGCCCCTGGCCACCACAGGAGGGGCAGGGTGGCCGAGGGAGGAGCCTGTGGGGTTGGCACCAGTTAGGGGTCCTCTGGGTGCCGTCTAAGGGGCTCAGCGGGGACTATTCAGAAGCTTCCCGTGTAGGATTTGTTCTCCGAGGTGTGGGCCACCCATGTGCGGTGCCCCTGTCCTCAGAACTCTCCTCTCAGGAAAAAAGGCCACCACCAACTGTGCCTGTCCCTGAGCTGCAACCCCTTCCCCACAGGCAGGGGTGGGGCAAGGGTGGGGACTTCCCGCTCACACTCATCAACTCCCCACCACGCTAGAGCCGAGCGCATCCATTCCTGCAAGCGCACGCAGGCACACACGTGGACACACGTGCACACAGGCACACACAGCAACACGCTCCTACATGATAAAACCGTACACACTGCTTATACGTAAACTCACAAGCCAAAAACATTTACAGCATTGACAATGGACAGGTCAGAGGTAGACGGACACTGTCGCTCCCCCTCTTCGTGGAGGAACGACACAGGACCCTGCGCTGTTCTTTCGTCTGCTCGGCCCTCCCCGGGTTTGCTGCTGGTTCTTCCCGGGTTGGCTACTATCCCTTCCACCTCCGTGGAAGGGCGGTTCCCCCTGGCCACTTTCCCCACTTCCGCAGGGGAGCGGCACACCGCCGGCCGGCTCTCTCGGGGGCTGCACAGGTGTTCCTTCAGATAGATGTTCCCCTTAGATGTTCCCCATAGATGTTCTTGGTGCATGCCGTCTCTCTCCTCCTTTATAGTCCTCCTCCGCCAATCCTAACTCGGCTGCCCACACGCCGAGTACGCTGCTCTCCAATCAGGAGCAAGTCCTACAGTTTATTGGTTGAACTGGAGGCAGCTGTGCAGAAGCTGTTTACTTCTCTCCCAGCGCCATATTGTGGGAGAGCAGATGCATAGAATAAGTCTTAATTCCAGTAACTCAGTCCAGTCCGGGCTGCTCCCCACAGGACACCTTCAGACCTCGGGCCGTCCAGCCTCCCCAGATGGGTCAGGCACTGCAACGCTTTCTATGCGAACCTCTGCGATGAGGCGGGACCAGGGGGAAGCCCCCCTTGTGCTGAAATACTGAGGAGCGCAGGAGAGAAAGGCCCGACATCAAGTGGGGAGCAAGCGCCACCAACTGCACCACGGCTCTGCGGGGGCCGCAGGACAGGAGCGAGAAGCCGAGACAGCGTTTGGCTGACTGTCAACAGGTGCCTCGGCCCTACCGAACCTGGTGCAGATTTTGCACAACCTCCTGAAACAGCCCCACAGCGCCTATATTTGGGATGGAAACAGCTCTGATTTTCCATGTATCTCACGTAACATAGTAGAGAATAAGCTGCCTATGGAGAATCTAAATTCCTGTCTCGTGGGGGTGGTAAAAAACGGAGACGCGCAGGATCAGAGTCCTGGGCCTGCCCGTCTACTTCTGCAGGAACCCTCGCTGCTCTTCTCTCAGACCTGCCGGCCCCAGGTCTGCATGGGGAGCGCACGGAGCCGAGGGCACCCTCCCCGGCACACGTGCTGGGCTCTGTCGCTGCCCAGAGAGAGAGTCGTTGTCTGTTTCCAAGGCTCGGAGCCCTTCACTTCCAACTAAAATTTATACGGCTTGCTAATTGCCCACACGTCAGGGAGGGCGAGCGTGCAATTTCCTGTCGCTGGGACGTGAAATCCCGTAATTACGGTTTCTCCTCACCCACAGGGACCGGAGCACGTTGGCAAGCTCCGGCCCGGAGCCGAGGCACAGGGCGCCGGTGCGCACCTCCAACTTTGTCCTCAAAGCACTGTTGCCGGCTGTGGCTTTTTGTTTAATGAAAGACTAATAATTCCAGAAATTCAAATTTAAGCACACTTCTTTCATTTTTTAACTACCAGGAGTAAAAACAATCGGCCACTCTACTTTGAAAACGTAGAATTCTACCAAATTAAGTTCACAGACTTTTTCTTGGACTTATTTTAATTTGGCTTTAATGTTAGAAGTCTAAATCTTGAAACATTTATGTCTCTGGTTTCAGTTAAACTAATAAAGTATTACTATATTAATAATTGCTACCCACTTTATTAAGTACTACAGTCATCAACTCCTTTATACTCAAGAAGAGAAAGCCCTCCGGCTCTAAATACTTTTGGCAAATAAGTCCTTAAGACATAATTGACTGTAATACAAGGTCTGGTTTAAAACATGAATTACAATGAGGGCACCACTACCATTCGCAGATCGTTCAAGGCCTAACCTGGGAGATAGCTCTTCTGATGAAATGTAGGCAGGCGCAGGGGTTCAAAGTGTCTGTGTGAGGCGAGCTTCAAACTTCTTGGTGCAGATGGCTGGAGCCTCCAGTCTCAGCGAGCGATTTAATGCAAGCCCGGAGTAGCCAACGTAACAAACAGAGAGGCGTAACGGAAATGGCACACTCCGTTAAAGCGAGGCGGGAGCCGCCCAGAGAGAAAGCCTACGCAGCGCCCTGAAGCGCCGAGTCTGGAGTTCTGGGCCGACAGTTGAGCGCTCATCCAATAACATCCGAGCTGAGATCAATTCTGCGGCGGGAACTGGCCGGGGGTGGAGGGGGGGGTGGTAAGCTGGGAGCCCACATTGCCTTGGCAGCCCCCCGACCTGCCAACATCACTCAAGGCCCCAGGGAATACCAAGGAGGCTAAGGTGTGGTTCCTGCCCCCAAGAAACCCCCAAGGGGAAGGTTAGACACTTGCAGAACACTGGCGGACGCTGGCAATTCTCCAAGCAGTAGACAAAGGCCTGCGATGGGAATGACTTGTTTAGGGAGAGACGTCAAGTAAGTGCGAACACTGGAGCGCGTCCCTGTTAGCGTGGGGGACGCTGTGGTCTCCTGCGCCCTCACAACGCACTGCATTTACGTGGGTGATTCTAACGGCTTGTAGCAATCTCAGGTTTCGCTTTTTCCAATAACCTCTCCATGGTTTGTTGTTGTTGTTGTTGCTGTTGACAAAATTGTACAATTGGAAAATAAGTCTTGAGATATGGTACACTATTCTCTCAAAAAAGTTACCCAGGCCGGGGCGGTGGTGCAAGAGTAAAGACACTGCCTGGGGATCCTCCTCCCTGCACTGGAGTGCTGGGGTTCCAGCCCCAGCTCTGCTCCCAACACCAGCTTCCTGCTGATGTGCACCTGGGGGCAGCAGGTGCCAAACTCACGGACCCCTAACGTGGAGACAGTGAGGCGTGGAGCCCCTGGCTCCCGGCTTCAGCCTGGCCCAGTCCCCGCTGCCGAGGGCACTGGGGAATGAACCAGTAGATGGGAGATCTCTGTCCCCCTCTCTCTATTTTTTCAAATAAATAAAAATGTACTAAAATCCACAGAAGCAGCAAGTCCGGCTTAGAGAGAGCAGTACGCTGGACGAGGCCATGCAGCCATAGAGCACAAATGGAAAGACAGACGGAGGAGGCCTGGCGCCCAGCGCGGGAGGGAGGCTGACCCAGGACTGCTCCCAGGGCTGCGGCGTCACTCATCTCATTGTTTCTACCACGACTGGCCTTTGCCCCGTGGCTGGCACCGCCCCCTCTGCCCTCCTCTCCCCCAGATCTAGGCAAACGCACCTTCCTGGGCTCCCCTCTGCCCAGCCAAGAGCCGGGCTTCAGGCGGCCCTGCGTGGCTCAATCCCTGTGAGGCCTGAGCCTTGTCACCACCCAGCAGCCTGGAGTGGGCGGGTAGGAACGGGACCGAGAGTGACACCCGGCCACCCACGGAGGGGAGGGCGGGTTCCCAGCAGATGGGAGATTCTGTGTCTGCCTGTCTAATAAATAGATTAAACTAGTTACAATTTTAGACAGAACTTTGAGGTCATCACTACCTCTGCAGGAGCAGGCCGGTGCGCTCCGGGCTGTGTTCTCGCATGCAGTGTCAGGGGACTGGTGCGATAGCATCCGACGGTGCAGACGTGGACGGCGCAGCCCCCACTCCTGCCTCTGCAGCCTGCCCAGACCTGGCTTCAGCCGCCTCCCCCGCCCGCCCCAGCTCTGACCCCAGGCCCACGGAGGAAAAGTGCCAACCCAGGCCTCCTCCCCTGACAAATTAGAGGGCTCTAGGACCCAGACGCCCATGACATATCGGCAGAAAGTGCGTTTCATCATCTGTCTCTGGCACCATGACAGGCACCAGGGCCCCAGGTTGTACACATTT